>NC_090879.1:8855659-8858159 GCF_036669935.1 Montipora foliosa
TCGCCGTTCTCTACATGATTCTGTTGAAAATCCTTAACAAAACGAGGAAAAACAAACCTAATATTCAGAAACGAATGCTTATGGGATTGACTTAAATACCGGGAATTCATTTCAAAGTAAGGAATAGGCCATTTCCGAGTTCAAGTCTGCCACCTCTTCAAAGCGAGTCTAAGTGCGAAGTTTTTGTAATGGTAATTAGTTCTACTTTACACATGAATGAAAACTAATTTGCATATATAAGAAAAACTTCGCACATAGACTCGCTTTGAAGAGGAGGCAGACATGAACTCGGAAATGGCCTATTAAGACTTTTTCTTCTCTTTAAATAAAGAACAAGAGACTTATTTAAGGCCTGGGAAAGCGGCTTCAACATTTGCTTTTATTACCGTTCGATTTTGTTGAACGCTGTTAAAGATGAAAAGGTTGAACGATGTTGACCACAAACGGTTTTAACACATCATCAACATTTGATTCGACAAAGCTTCACCAGAGGCCTGGTATTCATTCCCAGGCTGCATCCGCGGTTATTACTATGGATACGGACATGGACACGTCCTTGAGAGACAGATCAGTGCGCACGCGCATACCTACGGGCTCGTGCCATTTTAAAAAAATTTGCTCGTGCTTGTTAATTCCAAATTGCACGTGAAATCATGTGATTACCAAGACAAATGAAAATATATTTGGCAAATTTTGGAGTATCGGTTCCTTTTAATTAATGCGCTGCTGGCAAAAAAGCAACAGTGGCTCGTGTGTGACAATCAGTGGTTTATATGTGACGTCATAGCCGCCATGTTGCTGGACGAAAACAAAAGATCTCTCATTGGCTCCTTTTGTTCGTTCACCAGCAATTGTATATTGCAGAATTGTTATCTGCGTTTCTAGAGATTGGTTGCAAATCACCTATAGAACGGACACACCCAGTCTTTACTAGGAAAACTGACATACCTTATTCAGTTCATTAAATGGAGGGAGCATTTCGTTGTTGGTCGGTGTTTTGTGCAGATGTCCAGTTTTTTCCAAGCTGTCCTTACCGGCCGTCACCGGAGTAGATCGAGGACTCTTTTTCGTTCTTTGTCCATTGCCACTGTTGTTGTTTCTTTTCTCGATGCTGCTAATGAGCGATTGGACAAGAGACAACCTGGGCGATGAGCCAGCATTGACGTAATCGTCATCCGGGTATTTCTCATTGTACTGCTCGACATCAAAGAACATTGCCTTGTCTGACGGCTGAGGGACCGGATCGCTTGTTGAACCTGGGTTTTCCTCCTTTCGATGAGTTTGGGAATCGTCATCAAAAATGCTGCTTTTCGTGTTTGGAGTCGCGGATGCCTGTAAGTTTAAATTAACCAGACTGTCCTTTTGGGTTGTAGAAGTTCTCAATACTGGGGGATCTGGCTCAGCGATGGACTCCATGGAATCTAGCGCGACTTCGCCCGAGTTGAAAAGCATCGAGGCAGGACTGGCTCCACACGAGTAATCACTGGAAGTTTCTGACAGACCTGAATACCTTTGACTCTTGAAATCAAAGTCAGTGTCAGTGAAGTCACTTAAAAGATCACCAGTGGCGTCGCTTTCTGTTTCTAAGGAACACCCTGACAATTTTCTTCCTCCATTTAAAGTAAGCTTCTTGGAGTACGGTTCGTCCGGGGATGAGATACCGCTAGCACGCGAATTATTGTCTGTTTGGTCTAAGCAAATAGATAAGTCATTTGTTTCTCCATAAGAGGTATCACTATATGAAACGTCAATACCATTGAAATTGTCTACTTTCACTTCTTCCTTCTGTTCTTCATCTTTTCTTTGTTCATCTTGTTCATTGATTTCAATGTTTCTCTCCACTGTCTCACAGTTTTTGGTCGGTAAAATCTCCATCTGCATTCTCTGGTTCGCTGACTTATCTTCCTGGCAAGAAGAGGGCAACCTTTTTCGCTCTGTCCTTTTGTTGTCGGCATATTGAAAGGACTGTGAATTCCCCAAAGGCTTTTTCAGGTTTCCTGGTTTATCTTCCTGACGAGAAAAAGGAGGCGTTTTCCGCTCTGTCCTTTTGTTGTCAACTGTAGTGCCTCTGCTCGGTTTAGTTTTTTGTGTATTGTTTGCTCCATTTACTTGTGGCGTAATGGATGACTTCCTCTCTCCAGGCGTGGAAGGCAAAGTCCTGTGCACGCGTGCAGCCTCCTTCGATCCTGTCGACGGTTTCCTGTTTGTGACCGGTTGTTCCTGTTTTTGCTTTGGAGTTGGTATCTTTGACATGCTGGGCCTTCTGCTTGTAGCCTCGTTTTTGTTTTCGGCAGTTGATCTCTTCGTTTGCTTTGGAGAACCAGGAAGCCGAGAATTCTCCTGAGGTGTTGCCGAGCATGACCTTCGTCTGGCAACAGGCTCCTTCCGTCGTAGGTCATCTGAGCGTCAAAGAAAAGTATTCGAATAAATGATTGAAGAAGCTTAAAAAGCATTTACTCCAACAGAAAAACATCGACAAAAGACTCTTTTTGCCACTATA
>NC_090879.1:8863159-8873159 GCF_036669935.1 Montipora foliosa
CTGCTCTTTTCTATTTCCTATGACTTCATACTACTTACGGGGTTATGCTACTTATGGGGTTCGAATATTTAAAATTGAGCAGATTCTTCCATAAAATTTCCTGGCATTCGACCTCACCTGACATTTTGCATGGATCGTGTTTGTCGAAGTACCTTTCCAGAGTGTCCCAGCCTCCACCGACTCTTACCATAACGTGTTTTCGCATTACCTGAAAGAAAAGAATCATAAGCATACTAGCCCGGCTTCTGAATTTATTTAACTTAAAATAGCCTTAAATGACCTAAGATGCAGTTGTATGCCTCGTAAAGAAAGTTATTTAATCCACATCCCAATCAGATTCACTATATCTTCAAAGTATGGATTCTCGTCTCGGTCAACCATTTTCTTGGTATCATTGTCTTCAAGATTTCTGCCACGCTTGAGAAAATATCGAGAGTTAATTCCTTTTACTGTATTTTATTGACTCTCATACACCGTGACAATTATGACCAATAAAAACAAGGGTATGCATCGCAACTTCCTTACCCTGACAAATATCAGATTTTTGCTTTCTCCCATTCGGTACTTTCCTTCTGCAACGCGCAACACTGGAAACCGCACTGGGCATGTGCACTGCTCCAGTACTTGATAAACCTGCATGTCAATTCAGTGTAAATCTGTTAGCCCCGATCAAAGTGGCCTCCTACAACAATAGCAGTAGACACTACACTAGATGTTCTTTGAAAATTGCTTTTTGAAAGTTACAAGGCATGCGTGCATCGAAGTTCTCGGCAAATGCGTAAAATACCGGTGATTGAGAATAAACTCGTGCGTAATCTGAGACAACAAGGTTGGCTCGGTATAGTTTTTGCAAACATTTAAAACTTTGTTTTCAAACGAAACAAATCATTAGTTTTCAAAAATGAAGGCTACTATTACTCGACGTCTGAAAATGTTGAGAGTAAGTGGAATGAGTAACGTAATCTTATGTTAAAACAAGATTTAGAAACCAAAAAAGGATAAAGGGATTACATAAACAACTTTAATACAATTGCTGACGGATGCATCGTCGAGTTTCATAACATCGAAGATGTATAGAAATGTGCCAATAGCATTTCAGTGAGATTAAAATACTACGAAATGTCATCGGTAATTAAGCAAACGCATATCCTGGGGAAAAATATTTATCCTCAGCACAAAAGAGAACTAATTAAGTATCTATAATTTTGTCTAAGAGCAAGACAAGATGAACACAAGGCATCAAAAATATAAACTCACATTTTACTTTGATTCGTGTATGTGTGTTGTTGTTTTTTTTGTTTGTTTGGTTTTCAAATGCTTTCTTTCGTGATCAATAAAAAACGTTGTTTTCATATTCAAACGGAGCTTAAATTAAAATTCTGCCGAAGAATCTTAAATATAGAACTTGAAAACTGAGCTAGGTAGCAAATAATAACATAAAATGTTAAGGAAAGGATCCGCATGTCAGTTGTCAGGATTTTGGTGCACGTGGCTATGCTGACACGGTCACTTTGCATAAACACTGCAATAATCAGTAATCTCCTTCTGGAGGGATAAGCAAATGACACTTGGGGAATTACAGTGCTTCTATGGAAATCTGTTTTCGACAATATAGATGATTCTTTTCAAATTTTGAACGATTTAGCTGTGCCACTTATCGTTTTCTGTTGTTTCAATTTTACTTGGAATATTTTCGGCCTGCCGAAAAAAATACCGTAAAACTGCTATTACTATAAATTTCTAGTGGTTTGTGCCAAAAATTAACTAACATTGCTCTACAAGACCTTCAAGAGATCAAATTTTTCAAAGCAAGGACATTTCATGCATTTTATCTCACCTACCAGGTGAGTTCCAAAGATCACTTACATCGGTGAATATTGGTCGTTACCTCACTGAATTTTTTTTCAGTCGAGCATTTTAAATTCACCAATATGAGAAACAGACATTTCTTTCTGCTCTTAAATTGTTTGAATAACTTTTAATAAAACATCTCGGGGAAAAGCTGTGTGTTTGAAAAAAAGGATAAAAATGCAGGGAAAAATGCACGGCCTCACCATGTAACAATAATTTACTCTCCGACGGAAAAAAACACGTGCCACTGTATAAATAAAGACCTGCTTAGTTTTAATTTTAGCTTACAACAAAAATATAGAGGGCACACTTTTGATTTCGGTGTGCAATTAAAGCTAAAAAGAATTTGGTTTGTGCAAAATTGAGTCATCGATCTTCATATTATCTATCCACAATATAATTTAATTTCCATGAAATCAATCATGACGAATTTATATGTAAAGCAGGATCGCTTTTGTCTACTTGAAACGATAGATTTGCATTTCTTAAACCCCTCGCTTTAAAAGGATTTAGATCGATTTGCTTTATTACCTTTTTTTCTCATACCTTATTTTTCACATCAACGATCTTCATATTAAACATGTGAGGTGTTTGCTTTCTCAAAAAGAGAACCAGAGATTAAAACTGAATTTTGAGGATAACATTCTGTTTCTGGTTGTAGCCAGGACTGTGGTTCGACCGGTAAAATGTTTCTGTTCCGATCGACTGTCAATAAAATTTTCAACAATCGCAAATCTAAAATCTTTGCGGACAACAAGAAAAGTTACTCCTTTTTGTCATGCAAACAGGCAGGGAAATCAAGCACAATGGACTTCTGATGAAAACTCTATATGATAAAATTGAAACTGTCAGACAAGACTAATTTAAATAATGGTGTTCTAGTACATATTTCATAGATAGTGCTGGACTGGTGTCATAAGTATTATATTCCATGCTGAGCGATTCTTTTTTCTTTTTCGGTCTGTACTTGTTCACTTGAATCATTCAATAAAAACTCTATAATCTATTGACATTTTATTTTCTAGCTGAAACGACCTCTTATATCGCATATACTCACAAGATCATCTAGGCTGTGTGATTTGTGTTCCTTTTTTAACCGAATCATGGGTTCCTCCATAATTTCGTCTGCGGGTTGCTGTTCAATCTCTTGGTCGATTTCATTCTCCATTCTCACCAGATCTGATGGTTCTAAGCCAAATTTTACACTTATTCGCGCCACATCCATTAATGTCAGAATAACAGATTTCTCGTTCTTGTGAAGAACGAGATCTTCAGTCTCAAACATAATAACGTCTGATACTCCAAGTTCGCGACACCATCGGATAAAGTTTGCGACGTTATCCCTTGCAATAAACGAGCCACGAAAAGCAGTCCTTTCCTTATAGGTAACGCCGCAAGGTGGAAACATATTTCGAGGTATGGATGGGTTTTTGCCGAGAAATTCCTCGCCTGTGCGCTGAATCGTGTTAGCTAGTCTGCACAAAACAACTCCTGTCTCTAAATCTTCCAACAGCGTCTCTACCGTGATCACCAAACTCAAGATACTCGACATCCATGCGGCCAGATCTTCTTTCATAGCCGCCATACATCTGTCGGAAGTACCTGATCTATCTTTGCTGCGATCCGCCATCTTTCCACCACTTCTGTATTTGTTAATAATCAGAATATCACTCGCAAACGCAAATGTCGATTGGTTTGCTTCTGTTGGTTTTGTACACTATTCGCCGGGTCACTGATAACGCACTAACTGCATGTCCCTTAGCTGATTTTTGCCGCTTCGACGCTTCGGCTGTGTTCATGGAAACGACATCAGTACACCCTTGCAAAACCTTGAGACGCGCGCACGACGTTAAACGTGGTATCGATAAAACATTCATAAACCTGCATTTATTGCAGCCGTTCGTGACTGCTTTGTTTACAATTCTAAAGATAGTTGTTTTCCATACTTATGATCGCACGCTTCGGGTGTACAAAACATCAATTGTTAATATGACATACTAGTCACTTTAAATCTCTCTTATTGGATGATATCAAAGCAAACAATAAAATTTTCGTACGTAACCTCTCGCAACTTTGTGAAAACGCCAGGGTCGACATATTTTTGCATTTCGAACTTGAAACCTTTAAGGGTCTGCTTAACGTTCAAGTTGACTGGTAAACTGTGTCATATTTGGTCGTGAAAAAAACACGCTTTTAGACAGCGATCTCAAGCGGCGCTCATCCGTTCTTTAAATACTTCGCGGCCGGGGTTCTGTCTTTGTTCCTTAACATGCATTTGTTTATCGTTCCTCTTGGTTTAAGTAAATATATCATTATTTTGGTGTAACAAAGATCTGTGAGGCAACGTGACGTTTAGTGAAGTTTTAACATGACACACCAAGGTCAAGCCCTGTTGTATTGGGTTTCCTTCAAGAAAGAGATATAATTAGTCCATTACGTGATTCCATTAATGGATGAAACAGAGTGCAAAAAAAAAATCTCCGAGAGCTCCATTAATCTTGATTGAATGGGGAAATTATCAACGCAATTGCCGTACTCCTTCGCTATCAAATTGAAATAATTAGCACTTATCGCAGGGTTGATGTCTGATGCGTCTTTTGCATCATCATTACCCCAAGCCAAAAAGAAATAGAAACACTTTTTCGCAGTCATGTGGTCAATTATCTGTTAAATATATTCTGTGGGCGTTTTTAATTAAGAAACCTGCGAAAATTGCTTATCTGCAAGACCGATACTCGAGAGGGGAGTTGAATAGATTTTAATTTGGTACCTTTTGAAATGCTCAAAACTGGAAAAATGGCATGGTGGACATTTTTTCACGAAATCCGGACAGCTGCCGACATATTTTCTTGCTTTTTTACGAAAAGTGGTGCGGAAAAAAAACTGCAAATGTTTGGGAAAAGAATAGATAGATTGTATACAACTGCTCGAAACAAAAGAGGTGTCCGATCAATAATTTCCAAAATAGCGTAATGCCACGGAATAGGACATTTTCAACAAACCTTTGGAGACACCAATAACAATAGAGAAATGTATGCCCTCTGGTGGATGAACAAAGGCAGCTAATGAGAGATCTCTACTAACTTTGCGTCCACTAACATGGCGACGATGACGTCACGTAAAAACTTCCAATACTTACATACATACCCGGGATGGGGGGGGGGGGGGGAAGGGGGTACTACCTTATAAGGGCTTAATGGGGACGTGCGGCCAGCCAGGGTTTTTCGGGATTTTTGTTTTAAACAGGGTATCGAATTTATCATTTTTTGTCTTAATCAGGATATCGATTTATCAATAAAATTTTTACAAGCTCTTGTTAAGTAATATTGACTTCCGTTGACTTTGGCATTGATACCAGGCACATTAAACAGTCTTAAACGGGGTAACAAAAATGGGAATTCTGTCTTAAACAGGGTCAGGATATGAGGGGCCGCGCTGCACCTCCTCACCCAGGGATATATCGATTCCTCCCCCCCCCCCCCCCCCGGGATACATACTATTAAAAGTAACGTCACAAATCTACTAATCCCCGAAATTTAACGATCTAATTCTGTTTACTTTTTCTTCGGTGTTCGCTTTTATTCTAATGTCATTTGAGAGTTCATTTCATTTATTGGCTGCAAAATATATCCATGACTTGAGTCCATATTTGGTAGTGTTAACTTTAGGTAAAGATAAAGCATATTCTCCAATGTGTTTGTCAACTGGCTTGCCGGATATGGTAAAGAAATTTTTCTTTCAAATTTCTTTAAATTCGGAACCATGTCAGCTCAGTTGATAAACCCATTTCTTTGTCAGTTCACTTCCCCACCAATCAGGGGCACCCAACGATAATCTTCGGTTAAATAGGTGTTCAGGAGACTCAAACTGTTCTAAGAATTTTCAATTGGTTCTACGTTGCCAAACAGCTATGGATTTCTTTACTAAAACAGGGGAAAGTAATTCCTTACGTTTTCGGAAGGGATATTTTTGCAATTTTTGGCACTTAAACAAGTCACCTATCAGTTTCGGATGAGCAAATAGTTTACTCAGTCATTGCCTAAAATTCTCGGACCCTTCAATTCAGCTAAGATATCCGAACAGCTCAAATTCCTCTAGGTGATAAAAATATCTCTTTTAGACAGTGTTTTTACATTACAATGAGCCTCAAAATGTCTCTCAAAGGCTCTTGGCTTAATGTTCTGGTTGGCTGCTCTTGACCGATACTTCACCACACTTTTTTTAGAAACTGATTCCTTTCATCCGTTCTTTTGCCATGTATGGCATAAAGCAGAAAGCTAAGAGGAAGATGTATCATCCTTGTAAGGAAGTGAAATTTGAAGAGTAGTTGCGTAAAATGTCATTGATGGAAACTGAAACTAAAGAAGATTGCACTCACATTGGTTCTCTATATATATTCATATTCAACAAAAAGATTTCATTTGCTGTGAGTCTGTTCACCTCCATCGTACAGGTTTCGTATCAAAGCAGTGCAATATCGCACTTGCCCTCTGGTTCTGAAAGACCGCACACCGCTATGGAGATCAGGTGCCCACAATGGAACAGACAGTTCTCTGCATTATTTAATGGTAAGTGTTTTTTCTGGCCAAGTTTGAGGCCGTTATCGAGCTGAGCAACTAACAGCCTCTAAACTGAAGGCACCTGCCGCATCATTTACAACGTGTTGTGTGTAAATGTAGACAACCCTATTCATAGAGTTCATTATGCCTAAGATCTTTGCCTCGGATGCAATTTTGACAGATAATTAGGCGTTCATATGTCACGGCAGTGTCAAAGGGTGTCCCATAGCATTTCTCGTCCTGTGTCGTCACGCGACGCTCCTTTGCATTTTGCCGCGAAATCGAAGAGTCACGTCAGGCGTTGGCCCCTGCTGTCAGCGGAACCGTGACTGACTTGTTCGAGAGCGGGTGAACGTCTGTCATTAAAGCGAGGCTTCCGGTAAAACCTTTGAAGCTTTCGTGGAAGAGATCGTAGATCGATTTTACCTTCCGTTACGATGGACGAGGGACTCCGTAGGTCTTTGACCAAACAGGCGTGCTTAAAATATGCGCGTGATCTGGGCCCGGTTGTTCGAAAGCCGATTAACTTAATCCAGGATTATCGTAAAACTCTTGTTTCATGTTTTCATCTTTTTGGTGAAAGTTTCTCTTGCTTATTTTTGTTTTTCAAGATTTACTTCTCTTGATGTAAAGTTGTGCCGAATATCATCAACGTTGAACAGCATTTTGGGGTAGAGCAATAAACTCCTTGGTTAATTTTTAATCTGGGATTAGCGTTAATCTGTTTTGAACAACTCGGCCCTGATACGTAAAAAGCTCAGCAGCTTTTGGATAGATTTCGTTCATGTACTTGCTCAGAGCTGGGAGGAAGTGATTGCAAATGCACGATTCAGTTTCAATGGACGTTTACCACTCAGCGAACGTGACCCAAATAGAGAGAGATTATACGTAATCGATCTAAATTACATTGTTTTATAGAAAGGGGAATGCAAAATGGTGAAACGTTTGGTGACTCATTGGCTTCTCCGAGGAAAAAGGAGCAGATGGAGAACTTGAAGAGAAAATTTCTTAACTCTACGTCTATTTTTATCTCTGTTTTTAGATTCTTCACCAGCACGTTATTCCGGATATTTAGACCAAGAAGACGATCTGGAAATTCACTCATTAATCTCTCCTGTCCGCAATTTGAATTTCCCGCGAAGCAAAAATATTTCGTACGCCCCTCGACTTCATCAAAGGCCGATAGATGAGGCTTACAATGGCATTAGTAATCCATACGTGTTAGTCATCAACAATGTCAATTTCCTATCTAGCAAAGATTCACGACCGAGAAATGGTGCGAATCACGACCGAGACAACATAAGGGCGTTTGTCAAAGAAGCTGGGTTCGAAAACGTTGTTGAGCGTTCTGACTTGTCTGGAGAGGAGATGCTGGAATTAATGGAGAAAACTCGTCAAATAGGAGAGTTAGGTGAGTCCATTTTGGAGTGTTCTGTAGCCTATCACCAAGTTATCTCTCGATTACAGACCTTCATCCCTAAATCACTGGCCATCAATGGGGAAAGGGGTGGGAAGTTGTGGTGATAATGGTTGTTATGATATTGGTGGTGGTGATAATGGTTGCTCCGATCCCGGAGCTAAGGGAACTTTAAAGTCACCCATTCCAACAGTTTTGTAGTTAAGAGCAATATATGTATTAAAAAAAAAATTGCATCAATATTATCTTCCCTTCAATTACATCACATTGGTGATTGTGTCATCATCATTATCATCATCATCCTTGGTCACAAGCTGATGTAATGCTGTATCATCATCAAAATAATAATTACTATTATCATTACTACTACTACTACTACTACTACTACTATTATTATTATTATTATTATTATTATTATTATTATTATTATTATTATTATTACTATCATCATCATCATTGGTATTAACAGTTGTTATCATTAACCTTTCTTTGCAGTTGATCACGACAGTTTTATTTGCATAATAATGAGCCATGGAAACGAGAGGGGTATCCTGGGAGTAGACTGTCAAACAGTGGCTGTTGAGAAAATAACAGCCAAATTCCAAGGTGACCAATGCCCCCAGTTGTCAACAAAACCAAAGCTGTTCTTCCTTCAGGCCTGCAGAGGTGAAGTTGATGATGTGGGATACTTGGTCCATCAAGGACAAGGCAGTCATGTTTGTGCAGATGCAGGCGAAGAAGGTGAAATGCCTGTGAAATTGCCATCAGATGCAGATATCTTGATTGCGTACTCAACCACAAAGGGCTATTTATCCCACAGACGCTTTACAGTAAATATCAAAGATGCAGAACGTTATGGAAAGATCCTTGGCTCATGGTTTATATCCTGTTTGATGCAAGTCTTACAACAATATTCCCACAAAGAGGATCTCATGACAATGTTAACTAGAGTTAACAATTCCTTGAGCAAGCAGTACTCAGAACCTGATGGGTGCAAACAGATTTCATGTCAACTTTCCATGCTCACAAAAAAGGTTTACTTTGTCAATTTTCTAGGCAAGAATCAACAGCAGCAGGCATGGTGAACAATGAAATAATCTAGTTAACAAGTTGAACATTTGAGAAGTGTTCCTTTCAACGTTTTGAAAGACATCAGCCATTTTATTAACAAATCAAAAACTTAAGAAAAAGACGACACTTTTTCAGTTTTGAAATCATGTTTTGACGGAACCACCATTAGTTACTGCATCCTGAGAGTGAATATTAAGTTAACATAAACGTTTTTAAAACAATAGATGGTATATAACAGGAATTACTATATAGGTGGACAACAAAAGAAGAAGTGCAGAGAAACAAACTTGAAATTCACTCTCACAATGCCCCCAAACTGACGACAACAACTGGTTCTGTTAACACAAGTTTTCAAATCTTAAGTTTCTAGTAGCTTACAGCTATCAAGACCTACTAGAAAAATCAAAATTTAATGTACAAGCAGTATTTTGACCATAGCTTTCATTAAGTTGAAGAATGATAAATTAGGTGTCACTGGCCCTCAGTGAGTTTAACATCAAAAGCAAAGAAAGGCTAAACATCTGACACAGAGAGAAAACGAGAAACAAACGAACCGGTCAATCAATGGATGGATTGTTTAAGTTGTCGCTCTAAAATTCTAGTGCATTAAATTTGAGCTTTTACTGAAATCAGTTATCTTTATGGGGGCTTAGTAGTGAGATTACTGGCCGCCCTAGACTACGAGCAGTTCCTTTGTTTTCTTATAGTCCGTCGAGAGCGGAGCGAAAAAAACAGGCCGCGCGAAACTTGGCCGCGCGAAAGCTGGTGTCTGGGCGGAAGGCGAAGACACCAGCTTTCGCGCGGCCAAGTTTCGCGCGGCCTGTTTTTTTCGCTCCGCTCTCGACGGACTATAAGAAAACAAAGGAACTGCTCGTAGTCTATGGCCGCCCACCAATGTGGCCCAAGTTCAATTCCTGGACTTGGCATCATATGTGGGTTGTCCAGTTGTTCCTCTCCTCAAAAACCATTGCTTGACCTGATTTCTACGTATGGTGTCCCCAATTGGTGCCCCAGCAGTAGAAGACTTGACAATTAATTAAACAAAGTTCATTATTTATTTATCTATGAGAGAGGTTATGTCATGACTGTTATATTCATTTAA
>NC_090879.1:8878159-8880659 GCF_036669935.1 Montipora foliosa
AGATATAGGGATGGCAAGATCTTCTGTAAATGTCGCGTTCAGAATCTGCTAATCTAATTAGTGAAAGTGATGACAGATGGTTCCGCCTCTTTTATTGCTAGTGTAAATAAACACTAAACAGCGTGGGAATATCTATGTGCATGTAGAATTCAATCAACTATTCGGAAAGGAAACCACAGAAAAACTACTGTATTTAACTTAATTTAATGTTGGGAGTGTTCTGGCAAGTTTCGACAGTGTGATGTTCGGGACAAATTCTTGTTTAGAACGGACGACTCGTCATCTATCAATATATCAGTGAAGTCAGGATACAGAGCTTGCTCTGCTGAAAAGATGACTTAATGACCTACAACAAATTCCTCTGACTTCTTCTCGAAGGCAGCAACCCATGGATAGATACGGTAATAATAATTGTTTGACCGAATCTGGTCTTCGGTGATGATCAGACAAGGAACTATTACCAGGATCAATGGAGTTTGATTTGGGACACTCATATTCTTTAAGATTACAAAGCTCTCATAAAAAATGTTCTTGCCAAAACCAGTTGGTAGCACAGCCATAACATACTTGCCTGATAAGAGAGCTTTGACTGCAAGTTTCTGTTCTTGTTTGGATTCAATGTGTTAGCCATTTGATCAAAACTGCAAAAGCAGTATTGAGCTTCTCTTTTCCCAAGGAAAATGCAAGACACATTGGCATCATAATCTGACGAGAAGTTCACTGTCAACGGAGCAATCCGAATTTCCCATTGCTAGTGCAATGGGATATTCTGAACGCATCAGTTACAGAAGATCATGCAGTCCCTATATCTTTGCTCAATCACCCTTCTCCCCCTCGGCTCGCTTGTGTGACCAAGCGGGCGGTTCAATTAACTCAGAGGGGACTGTGAGCAGTCTACTGGAGAGAGGCACCGTGAGAATAAAGTGTCTCGCCCACAAACACAACACACAATGTCCACAGCCAGGACCCAAACCCGGACCACTGGCTCCGGAGTCAAGTGGTCATTTAACGTCACATTGTTGGCTATGTACAACATACTGTGGTGCGCATGTTCAACTTCATGAATCTACACTAAATCCTCTCACACCAAGAACGGTCAGAGAAAATGCTACCCCAGTGTCTTGATAAAGATTTGATTCACTGATGACACACTACTTACCTTCTGATTCATCAATCATGTCCACACCAATCGCCTCAAGGATCTGTGCCTCGGCAAAATGACCAATTCTGGCCTTTGCCATCACAGGTATAGTGACAGCATTCATGATCTCTTTTGTTCTCTGAATATAAAGCGTCAAATTTATTACCATTAGAATGACATTTTGAACTATACTTTAGAAGACTGTAAATAATTGTAGCATGGCAGGAACAAGTGCAAGTGCATTCCTCTTCCAACTGTAGTACAAAGCAACCTCTGTTTGAAGAAAATCTATTGCTTTCTATCTTCTGTGTCCCTGTGGTATGCTTCATAATCATCCCTTCATCTCAATGGAAGAAATATTAGCCTGACACTAACAGATATCAATTACTAGCTGTGTAGAAAGACTACTACAAGAATACTTCTCTTTGCACCTATTTTGTTATCGACAGTTGCTTACTTGTAAATCTTAAAGACAACTGCTAAGATCTTTGCATAATCTTATCTCCACTTCAGATTTCACACTTTTATTCCATTTAGTCCTTTCAGAGGAACACAAGAGTCCAACAAAAAGACCTGCTACAGCTGTACCAAGGGATGTAAGCTGATTAGTTATGGTTTCTCAAGCAAGGGTATTTAAAAAGGGTCCCCCAACATTTAAAAGTTAAAGTCACCGTTATGTATCTTTAAACATGTTGTAGCTCAGGAATAATACCATATTGTAATAAAAAATAATAGTACTAAATATTCTGTAAACAGAGCACACATTGATAAATTCTCTTAGTTTCATCCCCCATCTTTCTCAACCCTGGCTTTCTTACAAGTACCTTCATGAAACAAAAAACCTGTACCATCTTCCCCTTGCTACCTGCCTACAAAAAAGGCTGTGGAAATGTCCTGTACCTTGGGATCTGTCATTCTTGCTACACCTCCTTGTTTACGGATATCCGCTGGAACTCTCTCCAATGACATCAC
Source organism: Montipora foliosa (assembly GCF_036669935.1). Classification (NCBI taxonomy): domain Eukaryota; kingdom Metazoa; phylum Cnidaria; class Anthozoa; order Scleractinia; family Acroporidae; genus Montipora; species Montipora foliosa. Next base: position 8,880,273 of record NC_090879.1, read on the forward strand.
AGCACAGGCCTGTAAAAATAAACTTACTCCCCTTAATCTTAAAAGAAAAAAAATTAATGACTTGGTGCTTCTAGGCTGATTACCCAACTTTCATATAACAACTACTCGCATTCACTCACATTGTTTTAAACGTTAGATTAGTATTGCCCTGCCAGACCTTCATTTTGCCGAACAGGACCTAAGCATTACTTACATACCCCAGCCTTCTCAGCCACCTGTGCTTGTTCTGCAGTTGTGACATCCATTATAATTCCACCTTTTGCCATTTGAGCCAGTCCTGCTTTCACCTTGAAAGTTCCTACAAACAGCAAAAATTAAGATTTTACATCTAATAAAATACTTACAAAAATAATATTGTAAACAGAGTTCATTTTTTTCAAACGCATG
>NC_090879.1:8885659-8905659 GCF_036669935.1 Montipora foliosa
AGAGGATACAAGATGGCATGAGTATTTCTTGAGACAAATTATAGAGAGGACCAACTGGGGAAATAATACTGGTGTTCCAAGGACATAATAATTATGAGATAACTTTCCTGGTGGTCTGACAAAGAGGTGGAGCTCTTTGACAGGCATTGACAATCACTAGGTAGAGAAAGACCAGCATTGATACTTTCTGTGCTAGCAGAGGTCTCTTGCAGAGAGAAGAAATTGTGTGAACCCAGACTCTGCTAACTGGGAAGCATAAATGCAAGCAGCATGCACAGACACATTAGGGAGTTTATGAAACAATCCGGGCTACAGCAACAACAACACCAAATAGCAGTGATATTGTTTGTTAAAAGAGGAAAAATGGTCATGATGCAGATGCGACATGCATTTTTGTACATTTCTCTCCCGTACTCGTGGAAGCAACAACTTAAAATTACCAATGTAATGGTTTTGATAACAACATAGGCATACAACAGTGAATTTTCGTACCAATTTAGTTATAGGATACTTCGCCCACTGTAAACAACAGGGAATGATCATGAAATACTTAAGAGTATATTCTGAAGTCATGTTTTTGTCGATGTAGCCGTCATGGTTTCCTAATCTCCCTGTTAACTTGTTGACGGTGTTTTTTCTAAACAAACACTACTAATAATCAAGAAACTTCTGAGTTTGCATACGTTGTTTGTGCTTTTTAAGCTTTTGTTGCAGTTGAAGAAACAATGCTAAGTTGTAGAGCGACCAAAGGCAATGGATTGGTTTAAATCTAGCCACGTTTTAAATGCAGCTATGCCCAGATGTTTGCTACAAATTCTTTTAAAATCAGCTTACATTGACAACATAGGTCAATCTAATAAAAGAGCTCTTAACCCAAGAGTGATTGATATATTACAAATTTTCCCCTCACAAGTTCAATACATCATTAAGCAGATTGGTGACAAGAAGAAACAAGTTTATCACCTGGGGTTTTTTAAATATAATACAATGTATATAATCAAATCCCCATAACTGACGTAAGAAATAACTTGTATTGTGGGCAGTAAGGAGAATTAGCATTCAAATCTTGGGAGTGAGAGGGTTATTGAGGAGTCCTAGGTCTGTTATGAATGCTGTTGGAACCATGGACAAGCCCGTAAACAATAAACCACCTGAACTTTGCTTGTGATACAGCTTCACAGGTTTCAAAGGACTTATTGCAAAGTGGTAAGCATTTTAATATGGAATGTTTGATTTTATATTCTGCATTATTTCTAAAATGTTTGCAATCATAACAGCCAATAACACTTTATTGATTCTGAAGCTGTGAAATCATTATTTCAGCTCGTGTGAGACATGGAGGGCTCAATTTTAAAAAGCCAGTTATTAACCATCAAAAACTGATCTGGGTGGAAAAGTGTTGATGATTCCATACATTCTTTGTAAAATTTCGAATTTTCAAAGCATCATTTCTCAGAGATTATCTGGGATATCGCATTCGAATTTTCAGACATAGCTCATTATGCGAATTATGCACTTTCAACATTCAGTACTTTATTCTTGGCTGACTGATTAGAACATGATAGCCTAGTGCTAATAAGGCAAAAAATGTAACAAAGATTGCACTATACCATAACTGGCATTCTGGAGTTGTCCAGTGTACTTGATGGGAGTTTCAAAGTCCTTGTGAGAATATGTGGATAAGATTAAAATACTGCAAGAGAAATCTCGGATAGGCGTGCTAGACTAAGGGCCTAATTTCTTTATGTCTTTAAACACCAAAGTTCCCCGTACTCTATCAACTCCATGGACCATGGGTGTACTGTTGCCGTTAGGGTCCACAAGCTCCTTCCTTTCATTGCCCCATTTAAAAATAGCACCTTCCAAATTGTACACATCCAAGTCTGGCTTCATACTTGTATTTTGCTGCTTTTTTAACTCGTCTAACAACCGCTGTGACATGATACTTGCCCGGTAACCCACAGCGCAGTAGAACACCACTGTTTTTGGATCTGTTTCTGGAGGTCCCGCTGCAAAGAAAAAAAGGAGGGTTATATAATTTGTAGAGTATTGTACCCTGTACACTCATTATATTAGACCCACCAGCTTCACAGGGTGAGAGAATGGCACCCACTACCTAACATATACACACATATATTGTATACTTTATTTTGTTGCAGAGAAATTTACTAAATTGGGCATGCGTTAGACGGAGTAAACATTACTGTTTCTTAAATAGTTTTTCAGTGAGTTATTAACCCATTGACTCCCAGGGGTTCGAGTAAAATCGTCTGGCGTTTGACAGAGTAAAATACTGTTTCTTTTTTCAGTGAGTTATTAATTACTGGGAACATAGTTTTTCAGTGAGTTATTAACCCATTCACTCCCAGGGGTTCCCCATTGGCGAGTAAAATGGTCTGGCATTTGACAGAGTAAAATACTGTTTCTTTTTCAGTGAGTTATTAAGCCATTGATGAGTAAAATCGTCTGGCGTTAGACAGAGTAAAATACTAAGTCTGGCCGGTTTAGGCCTGTTTGAATATCAAAGGGTTAATACGTACAAATGGGAGAGAGAGGCCACACTGCCACTTCCCTTATGTCTGTTACTTGTCATGCACAATGGTTTTGTAAGTAATGTTAGGTAAGTGTACTTTCCTCTCATACCTTTCTCCTGGATCATTTTGATGACCTTGGACATGTCAGTTTCCCCGGGATTGAGCCGCACTGCCTTGGAAAGATGACTTACTTTAAACTCATTTTCTTCACGCGTGTCCTGTGGTTGTATAAAAAGGGAAGAGGTGAAATCCCACTCCCGTAACTCTGGGAACTACTCCCCCAGGCCATGCTTTGTGAACTACCCCACGGGTTACCATGTGTTCTACTGACTCCTCCAGTAAGTACGTTTCTAGGAAGCAGGGTTGACGCAGTGGTGAGAGAACACTCGCCTCCCACCAATGTGTGGCCCAGGTTTGATTCCCAGACATGACACCATAAGTGGGTAGAGTTTGTGTTGGTTGTCTTCTCGGCTTCGAGGGTTTTTCCCCGGGTTCTCCGGTTTTCCTCCCTACTCAGCAAAAACCAGCACACAGCTGATTCCAGCTGGCTGTAAGCTCAGTCCTCGGCGTTTCCTCCAATTCCGGAAGCACTCTCTTGAACAATCGAAAAAAAGAATTCTTTTGGCACCCAGGGTACTGTTTGGGTGACTTTTCGTAAGTTTTTTGTTTCGTTTCCTCGGAAACGAAACATTATCTATTTTGACTTCAGGGTGAACTATTTACACAGCGAGGTAGAGTGGCCAATCAAAACAGAGTTTGTAATTTAAAATCGAAACATCTATGCAGGGTCGCTGAGGTATATGGGATCAGGGATCAAAGGCCTGGGATCTGGAATCAAAATGCATGAGATCGGGATCAGCAGTGATTTTTGAGGGTTGAGGGATTAAAATTCTCATCATGTTTGGGTTCAGGGTTCAAATTTTTGAGTAAAAATATGGGATCAGTAATAAAAAAAATATACCTCGTTACGACTCTGATCTGTGAGATGTAAAAACAAACTTACGAACATGTGAACCTGAAGTATCGGAAATCATAATGCTGACAAACAAAAAGTGAAGGAAATGGGTCATAAATGTGAAGTTTTGACTATCTGAATGATTTTGGGTTAGATAAAAGCGATATAATTGTTGAAAAATCCAAAGCTACCGGTATCTCTCTTTGGGTTAATGAGTAATGTAAACAATCTTCGCACTGGCGAGTCGTAACAATAAATTGGGTAAACCGGGAACCAGTTATTTTAAAGCTACAATGGGCGACAAAAGTGGTTAAGACAGTTGACTGAATAGAGTGCTAATTGCAACATTTCAATTACCGGTATTCCATTTCAAATCCCGTTTATATTGAGAGCCACCCCCACTCCCCCTTTTTAATGTTGCACAGGAAAGAAGCAAGTTTTAGAGACAGGAAATCCAGCATTGTTTTGGGGGGAGGGGGGGTGTACTTTAGGGAGAAATGGGCCTTAGGTACTCCAAAAGGGCAAAATGTCTCAACACTTTTGTCCCTCATTGTAGTACTGGTAACTGCCTTGGTTCACATGTAACACAAGTAATCGAAGATTCACGGAAAACGGAATCTGAAATGTTACGTTGTGGCATTTGAAGGTAAAAAAAGTATTTGTAGACTTTATGCTTTGATGTACTGTGCACCTAAACAAGTATCTGTTCTTCTCTTTATGGTTAATATTCCTTGACAGGCTTCTCAATATTCCAAGAGAGTTTGCGTCCATATTTCTATCTTTATTTCTCAAGAGTTTCAATAGACCAAGCGAAATAAATACGACAGACCGAGTGACCCACACAATAGTATTTTATCTTTTCTCCGGCCCTTACCATTCAAAAAGGGTTTTATCCTGAAATTTATTTTTTTGCATCTGGTAATTAACATTGACTTGATTGGGTTTCTTGTTTTTTCATGCACGCAATGAAATAGGAAGGGCTTTTTGCCTCTGACAGCAAATATATTGTTTCTTTCAATACATTTTTCGCTGGAAAAGTTTTTGTGAGATATTTTCCTTTGTGAATTCATCATGTTGTGTGACGTTCGGATTTCCAATCGAAAACAAAATGATAGATCTGAAAACGGATTTTGTTGCAGATTCACTAATTGGAAATCCATGTTGGGTAAGGTTTTCAATTAACAAAATCCATTTTTGGATTTTGTGTTCAATTGGAAATCCGAAAACACCCTAACATTCTTTCCCGTAGTTCATTCAGTTGACACAATCACGTGCACCTGTATGGTCAGTTGCCTAGCATGTGATCAATTTATTCCTTTTTACAGAACATCATGACCTTCCCCTTGCTTCAGAGTCGGAGACTGAAGAATTTATAGTGTTTTTACGATCGATAGTCTTTTGGCTTGCCTTTTACTGTTAACTCCCCGCTTTTACGGTACTCTTTGGTGCTAACGTAAATCCACATATATTTTTTGACCTGGCATCAGATAAAGAAGAGGAATTATGAAGCGGAAACAACATCTTGAGACCTTCCGTAGAGTGTGCATAGTGCAACTGCAAGGCATGCATGACCCTGGGGGGGGGGGGGGGGTGTACTCCCTTATAAGGGCTTAATGGGGACGTGCGGCCAGCCAGGGTACGTTTTTCGGGATTTTTGTCTTGAAAAGGGTATCGAATTTATCATTTTTGTCTTAATCAGGGTAACGATTTATCAATTTTTGTCTTAAACTGGGTTAAATGTCTTAAACAGGATATCAAAAATCGGAATTCTGTCTTAAAATGGGTAGGAAAATTAGTAATATTTGTCTTAAACAGGGTCAGGGTATGAGGGGCCGCGCCGTACCTCCCCACCCAGGGATATGTCGAGTACCCCCCCGGGGCATGACATGCAGGAAAACGTGCGTCAGAGCAATTTGCAGACTATTTAAAGAAGAAACGAGTGAGTTTTACTCAAGAGTCTCTTCAATCGTGCAAACAATATCATTCTGGGCCAAATCTACCTTTCTGCAGTGTACTGAACATAAACAAGCCATCTCGTAGTTTCCAGGTTAGGGTCAGGGTTAGAATACAGAATACTCTTTCCAATTATCCTCTATTTCCGTAAGTTTTATGTGTTACAATTGTTGTCTTAATAGAAGTCTACTGCTGTTAACAATGTATGCGCCAGTGGGAGAAGTTAAATATAGTCTCCACTTTAAGAATAATTCGAACAAGTCTCGCGCGCTATGGAACAGGGAGAGTGTACTCACCAGCAGAACGAGTTTTCGTCGTGGCTGGGACGTTTTCATAAGGTTTTGAAGTTCATCGGTTGTTATCACTGGAACGTTAGGATAATTCCTCTTTAAAAGGACGCTAATTAGTCTTAAAGCCATGTGTCAAGAGCGCAAATACGTGGACCAAGCCCGTTTAGTAAAGGCTAGTACTTTAACACGGAATGCCGGAATGATGGAATGCCGGAATGATGGAATGCCAGATTGGTGGAATGCCAGATTGGTGGAACGGTGGAATACTTAAACATGGAACGCCGGAATACTTAAACATGGAACGCCGAAATACTTAAACACGGAACGCCGGAGTGCTTAAACACGGAACGCGGAAATACTTAAACACGGAACGCCGGAATACTACCCCCCTCCCCCCCCCCCCTCCACAAGTGTTCGGGGCAAAAAATTAAAGTACAAAACAATGGTGAAATATGAACCCTTTTATTGTCGTAAAAAAGGTTGCTGTTATTCATCGTGGTGAAGTACAATAATAAAGTATTCTCGTTTTGTTTCAGCAGAGCATCCTGTTTAAAAGGTGACGCGTCACCATTCGACATCATCGCCTTATGAAGACTAGCAGTATGCAGTCGAAACGTCGCGATCTACATCACAAGTGACCACATCGTGAAACAAACGAGAATACTTTATTATTGTACTTCACCACGATGAATAACAGCAACCTTTTTTACGACAATAAAAGGGTTCATATTTCACCATTGTTTTGTACTTTAATTTTTTGCCTGAGCACTTGTGGGGGGGGGGGGGGGGGTAGTATTCCGGCGTTCCGTGTTTAAGTATTTCGGCGTTCCATGTTTAAGTATTCCGGCGTTCCGTGTTTAAGTATTTCGGCGTTCCATGTTTAAGTATTCCGGCGTTCCGTGTTTAAGTATTTCGGCGTTCCATTCCAGCGTTCGGTGTTTAAGTATTCCGCCGTTCCGCCATTCCAGCATTCCAGCATTCCGGCATTCCGTGTTTAAGTACAAGCCTTTTGTAAGGGTTAATGATACCCGTTGATTGCAACAGTTTTAATTTGGAAGATTAAAAGTACGTGTTGTTTTTGAAAATCTGAAGATTTATAGACTTATAGACGGATCAAATTTTTCATCTAATGCGTTTCTTAAAAAAGAACAACAAAACAAAACAAAATAATGCTAAAAGGTTAAAAAAACTAAATAAATGTTTCATTTATTAATAATTTATTTATTCTTTGTTCAGTCATATTGGTTATAACTGAGGAAATGACTCAACCGGCACGCAGAGTGTTTGTTGAGCATGCAGAGGGAAAGCCTAGTGTTGGCTGTGTAATTCGTCGCTCCAGAAACAAGGGCCCACCATTGGCAGCCCAAGTTCGCGTCACTAGAGAGCGTGTAATAATTAATTATTACTAGTGGGAAGATGACCTTTGAGTGCAAGCGGTATTGGGTTGCAGGCAGCCGTTGAGAATTTAAACGCGTTATAAGACTTTGTATGGGAAATAAAATACCGTCGATTATGAAGCCTGAAAAAACGCTCAATTTAACGTTCATTCAATAAAATGAATAAAACTGACTCACCTCTGGTATATTCTTGTGTGGCACGTTTTGGTGCTTATTTTACAATTTCGGGCATTCCGTGAAATCACTTAGCAACAGAACGGGAACGCCAGTGGCGACGGCGCGCGCAGAAAAACTATTCTTCTCTATTCTAAATTCTCCAAATTTTACTACGCTTTCAAAAAAACTATCTCCTCCCAAATGTACCTATAAAAATCACCAAAAAATTTACAAACACCCCAAAACATTGATTTGTGTTATGAGCATAGGGATTTTGTATTGCTTGAAATGCGGCGTGAAAACGGCTTTCAGGTGTACCCCCACCATAAAAGAGTATATTTGAAGACAGTTTTAAATAATTAAAAAATACAATGAATAAAACAAAAACATGAAATTACTAATCGATAAATAAGATTACACAGGAAGTGCCTGTCAATGAACATAGGAAGTAGATGCTATAACTTCTGGTGGGAGATTGTTCAATAGACCATATTGGTATTTTCACTATTGGACTGGAACTACAATCACAGTCAAAAGACTGATAAGTCGTTGAAACGCCCATCCCCTTTCCGACGTGCAGTGCAATGTTGGATAGCGCATTGCACCAAAAGTAACTTTTCAGTGCGTTTTAGTTTCTAAACAACATTGAAGTGGGAGAGGGAGGGTAGCCTGCGTAGCAAGCGTTTCCGTGCTGTTTCGGAGCAAAGGCCGCGCGAAAAATGGCGCGAGTAAGTGGGGAGCAAATTTTTTTGTCTCCCCCTCCCCCCTCTTTCATTTTTTGCCTCTCATTTCATTTCTCGCGCGGCCAAAACCGAGAATCTCGTTCCTCAGTCTTTCTTTGCTCCGAAACAGCACGGAAACGCTTGCTACGCCGGCTAGAGGGAGGGATGCTCGATTAATTCCGTCAGTGTACCAACAATGTGTCACTGATTGTAGCTTGCAATGGAGGCTAATGTGGGGGAGCCAATTTTTATCCATCTCCCCGTGTGGCATGAGGGTCTGATGGGAACCTGACCTGTCGGAATCGTGAGTTTGTGCACAGGTAGCCCAAGCTCGATATAAGCGGGAGCAAACCGGTTCCTCTAAAACTAACAGGAATGGCCGTAAATCGGCTCAAAGACCACACAGGAGGGAAAAAAAAACACTCAACTAAAGTAAGGTAAGACGATTTTTATTTAAATCGCTACATTTTTATATGTCACAGAAACAATTGTTATTTTCCCCATACAAATCCTTACAAATATGCAAATCGCTCGAGTCACGTAACAATGCAAAGGTCATCATATAAAGAGCTGCTCATATATCGAGCTTGCGCTACCTGTGGTTTGCGGCCTGTTTTAATTATAACTCTAATCTACAGCACCTCCTACGCAACTGACGAGGATACTATTCCTGGCGTCTGCAAGAACAAAGGCTTTTCAAAGCAAAGAGAGCAAACTGCTCAGCCCAAATTGCAAAAGGACAAAAAATACGTTCAAGCATCGGGTATGGAGTGGAGATCGCATGGCAGAGAACACGACGACTTAGTTTCGCAGCTCAGTCGAAGTGGTATCTTGAAAACACAGCGAGTTGTGAAAGCAATGAGAAAGGTGGATCGTGGAAATTATTGTACTTATTCACCATACATGGATTCCCCTCAGTCAATTGGCTACGGCGTGACAATAAGTGCACCCCATCCATGCATGACACGCCCTCGAAAGACGAGTTCATGCTCTTAATTGCATTATGGGTAATCAGGGCAACATGGCGGGAAATTCAAAGAGGTTTGTATGGAAATTCAAAGCAAAATATACTGTACATGACTCTACTTTATAGACTTTCGCCTTCATAAACCCAACAAATAAGTTCATGTTCACAACTGAGATGAACTAGACTTGGTATCCGTTCTTTGGAATTCCTTAATATTGCTTTTTTTGTCTCCATACATTCTCTGTAATTTTGTGCCTTTGGAATTATATTACAGGAAATGTATGGCAGAAACTCTTTTTAATAAAATAATTTCTACAATAGCCATTCTCTCCAAATTTATTCTGCCACACCTTTGAGTGCATATCTTTTGTTTTGGAAAATAAAAAACCCAAAATTGCATATCATGAATACTTTTTATCGTTTTGAACTTCCTTACAGACCTTTGAATTTCTCTCCATCTTGCTCTGATAACCCATGATGCACTCAAGAGCGTGAACTCATCTATTCTCAAAGATTATATGTTTGAAGGAGCAAAGGCTCTGGATGTCGGTTCAGGTAAAAGAAAGTGATATTTTTAGTATTTCGTAACTATATTAAAGTCTTTTGTTGCACATTTTTTCACACAAGTTTGAGGGGTGTCTGGTCATGTGACATGTAGAAACCAGAGCATTTTATTCTGGAGGTAGGGGTGAGGACTTCAATTCACTTCAAAGGAAGGTTCATCGTTATCCTTAGTGATTTTACAAGGGTTATACGTGTAACATGGTCTCAATTTCAGGGAGTGGTTACCTTACAGCTTGCATGGCTGAAATGGTTGGAAAAAATGGAAAAGTAGTTGGTATTGACCACATACCAGAACTAGTAGAACAGTCAAAACGAAATATGAAGAATGGAAATGCTGACCCTTGGCAAGTGGCCAGGTTGTCCTTGTAACAGGCACTGGAAGAGAAGGATTTGAAAATGGTGAGAGAAAAAGTATAAGTGCCAGTTAAGTAGTTAACATGATTAATGGCATTAAGGCAGCAAGAATGAGCACCATTTCCCAAAAAAAAAACACCCCATGAATTTAAGCAAGTCATCTCATAAAATACTGCTTGATAAATCAATAGAGTGTGTTCACTCATGTGACCAGCTGCCATATTTGCATACTGAAACAAAAGGAAGAATTTTCATAAAAATTAGGTTCAATTCCCAAAAGAATATAATTTCCGTGAACTCCTCCAACAAATTGGCCGCTGTTTCTTTGTTTCACTCCTCCAACATGGCAGCTGTGACATCATGTGAAATCACCCTATTGGGTAGTCACAGAGTGCCTTGTTATTGTTTATTATACCTAATGAGACCCCAATCCCTCCAGAATCTCAGGAACATGACCAGCTATTAACTGTGACTTTACCTTTTCAATCAGTGTAAAAACTCAAAATAGTCGATCCATCTATTCTCACTGCATAGCCAATTGAATAACCTGGCCAAGGAGCAGACTCAACCACACTGGAATGGGGCAGAAATAAATTGATGAGCAAGGCAGCCAGGTCGAGACACTAGCAGATTTCTATTCAGCCATTCCCTTTTTATCATCATGTTTCACTGTGCAGCCTGATCCCAGTTTAAAAACAGCTTGCTCCCAGCCATTAATGACAACTTTGTGAACCTTTCTTTCTCCATTTTGCAACCACATCTTTCAAACCTTTAGATGCCCCATATGATGCCATTCATGTTGGTGCGGCAGCCTATCCTGTTCCTGATGCTCTCATAAAACAGCTGAAGCCTGGTGGTAGGCTTTTCATTCCTGTCGGACCTGCCCATGACAACCAATGGCTTGAACAGATTGACAAGGATACAGATGGAAATATCACTCAACAAAAGTTAATGGGGGTCCGATATGTTCCTCTCACGGACAGACTCCAGCAAGATAGAAACTGAGAACTTATCAACTTTGGACTAGAATTACGAAATAAGCACTCTGTCAGGACCATTATTAAGTTATATGGTCATGGTACCTGGTGCCTTTATTTAGCTTGTTAACAAAACTTTGTGTGCCAATCACCAAAACATCATGTCAAGAGTGATCTTTGAAGAATCCTTGGTTTGAAATTTAACATTGTTTTCGGTTGACTTGCTTGAGGGAACAGGCCTCTATTTTGCAATGGAGCAAAAACATCCCTTTGGTTTGACATATTAACAGTAGGTGATTTGAAAAATATATAATTATCCTCTCTGTTAACAGGTTTACTTTTAAGGGAAACAAATTATTTATTCCAGTATTCGTTTTTGTGGAATCATCTTTTTAACAAGGGTTTAGTCTTTTACTGCATTAGTGAGAATAGTTAACTAGAGCCTAGGAGAGAATGCTCACTCCCACATGTTAAATTAATTAGACTAATAATTACTTGAGGAAAAATGATAAAAAAAGGCATGATAATTAAAGAAGACATTTCAACCACACATGAGTCATTCCCAAGTTTTAGAATTTTATTGTAAGTAACAAATTAACCTTACATAATTAGCAACTATTCACCAAAGTAAAGGTGGCTAGTGGGGGATATTTACCGAGCCGTAAAGCGGCGAGGTAAATATCTGGTGATTCCAGCAAGTTAGGAAAGATAACATGTGGATCCCAAACATCGGTTTCCCTTTAGAGGTTGCTCTCTGGACCTGGTTTCATACAGAACAGTTTAAATTTTTTTGGCTGACTGATTAGAAAATGATAGCCTGGTGCTAATAAGGCAAAAAATGTAAAAAAGATTGCATTATACCATAAGTGCCATTATGGAGTTGTCCAGTGTACTTGGTGGGAGTTTCAAAGTCCTCGTGAGAATATGTGGACAAGATTAAAATACTGTGAGAGAAATCTCGGATAGGCATGCTAGACTAAGGGCCTAGTTTTTTAATGTCTTTAAACAACAAAATTCCCCACAGTCTATCAAATCCATGGACCATGGGTGTGCTGTTGCCATTAGGGTCCACAAGCTCCTTCCTTTCATTGGCCCATTTAAAAATAGCACCTTCCAAACTGTACACATCCAAGTCTGGCTTCATACTTGTATTTTGCTGCTTTTTTAACTCGTCTAACAACCGCTGTGACATGATACTTGCCCGGTAACCCACAGCGCAGTAGCACACCACTGTTTTTGGATCTGTTTCTGGAGGTCCCGCTGCAAAGAAAAAAAGGAGGATTATATTGTAGAGTATTGTACCCTGTACACCAGCTTCACAGGGTGAGAGAATGGCATCCACTACCTAAAATTACTACCTAAAAGCAATTGCGCATGCTCACTAGCTCGCTAGTTTGAGCACTCTGGCATGGCTTAGATGTACCACATGCGTGGGACATTTGGGGTGGCTTTATAAGCTTAACCTCCATCCTAGACATCAGCACTGCACTGATAAGGCCTAGAAGGCCGAAACAGTACTGTCTGCAGTTACACACATATATTATATACTTTATTTTGTTACAGAGAAATTTACTAAATTGGGCATGCCTGCAAGTAAGGAAAAAAAATGACCTTTATTTAAGTTTCTACTCTTCTAGGACTGATCACTAATTGGGGACACTGTAAATTGAAATTAACAAATCAACCCAAATCAAATCAATTTAATGTTGGTTTTTGAGGAGAGGAGAAAACCGGAATAATAGGAGAAAAACCAACCTCTCGGTGCAGAGTAGAGAACCAACAAACTCAACCCACATGACTCCCAGTCTGGGAATCGAACCTGAGCCACATTGGTGGGAGGCAAGTGCTCTCTCCACTGCGCCATCCCTGCATCCCACAAAAGGCAAATCTAGGGGAGTCATGGCTTAAGAGCAAATGACAGACATGCAAAGTATCATATATGCAACAAATGGTATTATTTGGGAGAACTCATCATGTGCATAAAATTGGGGCATTTTTTACTTCAGACAGCATAATGTGACCCTAAGGGATCAATAGCCAGAATACAAGGACTTTCAAACAATGGTTTCTTTATTGTGCCCAGAACCCAAATTTTGTAGGTGGACTTCCAGTTCGACCCAGTTGTCACTAGTGAAGTTTGTGAGGTTGAATTCAAGTGACAGGTGCGATGTAATGATAACATCCAGAATCAAAGATAAAAATAATGATATGTGAAATGAATCATATATTGAACTACAGATATGAAGCCAAAGAAACCGGCCAGACTTGGTATTTTACTCTGTCTAACGCAAGACAATTTTACTCGTCAATGGGGAACCCCTGGGAGTCAATGGGTTAATCACTCACTGAAAAACTATGTCCCGTTAATGGGGACATTAACAGTGAGTTCTTAACCCATTCACTCCCAGGGATTCCCCATTGACGAGTAAAATCGTCTGGCGTTAGACAGAGTAAAATACTCTGGCGTTAGAGTAAAATACTAAGTCTGGCCAGTTTGGGCTGGTTTGGACATCAAAGGGTTAAGACGTACAAATGGGAGAGAGAGGCCACATTGCCATTTCCCTTGTTATGTCTGTTACTTGTCATGCATAAGGGTTTTATAAATAATGTTAGGTAAGTGTACTTTCCTCTCATACCTTTCTCCTGGATCATTTTGATGACCTTGGACATGTCAGTTTCTTCGGGATTGAGCCTCACTGCCTTGGAGAGATGACTCACTTTATACTCATTTTCTTCACGTGTGTCCTGTGGTTGTATAAAAAGGGAAGAGGTTAAATCCCACTCCCCTAACTCTTGGAACTACCCCCTGGGGCCATGCTTTGTGAACTACCCCACGGGTTACCATATGTTCTACTGACCCCTCCAGTAAGTACGTTTCTAGGAAGCAGGGTTGATGCAGTGGTGAGAGAGCACTGGCCTCCCACCAATGTGGCCCAGGTTCGATTCCCGGACCTGACACCATAAGTGGGTAGAGTTTGTGTTGGTTGTCTTCTCGGCTTCGAGGGTTTTTCCCCGGGTTCTCCGGTTTTCCTCCCTACTCAGCAAAAACCAGCACACAGCTGATTCCAGCTGGCCGTAAGCTCAGTCCTCTGCATTTCCTCCAATTCCTGAAGCACTCTCTTGAACCATCGAGAAAAGAATTCCTTTCGCACCCAGGGTACTGTTTGGGTGACTTTTCGTAAATTTTTTGTTTCGTTTCCTCGGAAACAGAACTTTATCTATTTTGACTTCAGGGTGAACTATTTACACAGTGAGGTAGAGTGGCCAATCAAAACAGAGTTTGTAATTTAAAATCGAAACATCTATGCAGGGTCGCTGAGATATATGGGATCAGGGATCAAATGCCTGGGATCTGGAATCAAAATGCATGAGATCGGGATCAGCAGTGATTTTTGAAGGTTCAGGGATCAAAATTCTCATCATTTTTGGGATCAGGGTTCAAATTTTTGAAAAAAATATACCTTGTTACAACTCTGATCTATGAGATGTAAAAATAAACTTACGAACATGTGATGCTGACTAACTGGAGTGCTGCAGTTCAATATCACCGAACCCAATGCCTTCTGTGTGTGTGTAACACGCACCACAGGCGATCCAGTGTACGCTCATGGAGTGTCTAGTCCTACATTCAATCAGTAATTTGCCATTCCTTATCACATTTCATGGGCATTATGTCACTCTTTATGGAAAACTACGGTGACTTTCTCACTATTTTGCGGTTACGCTACTTGGATTTTCCCATCAGATTTCCTTGAGATTTCGGTTTCCGATTCCGGACTCCAATTTCCCTTTCGATATTTTCCACACGCCCTCAATGTAATCTTTCTGGGAAATTCTTTTCAATCGTGCAAACAATATCATACTGGGCCAAGTCTACCTTTCTGCAATGTATTGAACATAAACAAGCCATCTCGTAGTTTAGGGTTAGGGTTAGAATACAGAATACTCTAAATCCAATTATCCTCTATTTCCGAAAGTTTTGTGTTACATTTGTTGTCTTAATAGAAGTATTGTAGAATGCAACTACTGCTGTTAACAATGTATGTGCCAGTGAAAGAAGTTAAATATAGTCTCCACTTTAAGAACAATTCGAACAGGTCTCGCACGCTATGGAACAGGGAGAATGCACTCACCAGCAGAACGAGTTTTCGTCGTGCCTGGGACGTTTTCATAAGGTTTTGAAGTTCATCGGTTGTTATCACTGGAACGTTAGGAAATTTCCTCTTTAAAACGCCGACAATTAGTCTTAAAGCCATGTGTCAAGACCGCAAATATGTGGACCAAGCCCGTTTAGTAAACGATTAATGATACCCGTTGATTGCAACAGTGTTAAGTGAGACCATAACAGACCATAGGCAGCCCAAGTTCGGGTAGACTTTCATATACCGGACCCGGCAAAATGGCGGAAGACAAAAGAACCATTGTTATTCTGATTAGGCCTTGTTGATTTGGTATTGTTATGTTAGCTTTGTTCTTTTGTTATATGGACGTTAATTATTCAGGGTCCGGTATATGAAAGATAAGCCCCAAGATCGCGTCACAAGAGAGCGTGTAGGTCACTAGTGGGAAGATGGCCTTTGAGTGTAAGCGGTATTGCCTTAAATAATGTTTATCAGTGCTATTTGTAGGCAGTCTGCAAATTTCATACACCGCTACAGGCAGCCGTTGAGAATTTAAACGCGTTATAAGACTTTGTACGGGAAATAAAATACCGTCGATTATGAAGCCTAAAAAAACACTCAATTTAACGTTCATTCAATAAAATGAATAAACCTGACTCACCTCTGATGTATTCTTGTGCGTTTTAGTGCTTATTTTATCGTTTCGGGCATTTTAGCAGACTGGGATTCATTTTACCCTCGGCTAAATATTTCACTTTGACACCATAATAAAGTCATAATGATGATGATGATTCCCTGAAATCACTGTCATTCCCGTCCTAACAGTGTTAAGTAAGACCGTTGCAGACTGTTGGAGAGACAGAAAGGGTGTTTTATAGAAAGTCACCCATGCAAAACTGCAATGACACATGATTAATCGTTACGGGGCAGACGCCTTTTCTTATTTTTTTGCAACGCACAAGGATTTCATCTCAATTACTATCACAAACAAGCAGGCTCACAGATGGGGTAAACAATCGTTTTATTACGCTAAAACCTTAGCACCTTACAACCTGGGAGAGGCGGGTGGGATGCTTTCGCTTACAAGGAGTCTCAAGAATGAGCCACTCGTTACAAAATACTCAATTAAAAAAGCTTATCTAGTACAAGCTATCTGTTACGGAAATTCCATGCATATAATTAACGAATACCTTAAAACACTCGGCTGGCTCAAAAAAAAAACTATCGCCGCTCTCTCAACCAATCAAGCAAAAGTCCAAAAGCATAGGAGGTATAAGACCATAGTCTCGCGACCCCACAAGCTTATCGTGTTGAATGTTGTTATGTTTATATTTTAATACGTCTCCTTTGCCGCCTCTTGGAGGGAAGTCACGCAACGCTCCTCGTCCTCGTCCGCGGAGCGTTGCGTGACTTCGGCCCGAGCGACAACGAGTAAAGCCGCGGCTTCACGAGCGATTTTTTGCTCGCGCTGCTGATGCGATTTTTTCAAACTTTGTCACGTCGTCAGCGCGAGATGAAATTACGCGTGTAGCCACCCTTCAAGTGGCGACGCGACGGGTGAAAAAACGCAAGAAAAAAGTCGCCAGAGTTGAAACTTTCACGAAAGTCACAGTCGGAAAAAAATCGCATCACCGGCGCGAGACAAAAATCGCTCGTGTAGCCGCGGTTTAATGTACAATTTCTGGTAAACTTGCCAAAGAAGCTATTGTGAGATCTTTCATTTTCGCGTTAACCCGTTTTTTCAGTATAAGAACGTCCAGTTTTGGCCCTGAGGCTGAACGTCATTTTTTGCGATTTCAGCCAGAAAACGATGTACGCGCACCGCACACCGGTGGCTCAGTTGGTTGAGAATCGGGCTGCCATGCGGGAGGTCGTGAGTTCGACTCCGGCCGGATCAACACTCAGTGTCTTTAAATAACTGAGGAGAAAGTGCTGCCTTTGTAATTACATCCGCAAATGGTTAGACTTTCAAGTCTTCTCAGATAAGGACGATAAGCCGGCGGTCCTGTCTCACAAATAACTTCCATGTTCATTAGTTCCCTGTGGGACGTTAAAGAACCCACACACTATTCGAGAAGAGTAGGGGATGAAGTTACTGGTGTTGTGGCTGTCCTCTTTGTGTATATGGGTGGGTGGGTATAGCAGGTCCACATCAGCTGAATAGCTGCCAAAACGTCAACCTGCTCAAACAAATAAATAAATAACAAATAATAATAATAATATGTAAGTTGTGTAGCATACACATCTTCAAACTCATCATGGAGTTACTAATATATTCCTATTTTTCACGTTGCCATGTTACCACCAATAGTGTAGCTCCTACTCTACTATAAAAACAGCTTACATTGACAACATAGGTCAATCAAATAAAAGAGCTCTTAACCCAAGAGTGATTGATATAAATTATTACAAATTTTCGCCTCACAAGTTCAATACATCGTTAAGCAGATTGGTGACAAGAAGAAACAAGTTTATCACCTGGGATTTTTAAAATATAATATAATGTATATAATCAAATCCCCATAACTGACGTAAGAAGTAACTTGTATTGTGGGCAGTAAGGAGAATTAGCATTCAAATCTTGGGAGTGAGAGGGTTATTGAGGAGTCCTAGGTCTGTTATAAATGCTGTTGGAACCATGGACAAGCCCGTAAACAATAAACCACCTGAACTTTGCTTGAGATACAGCTTCACAGGTTTCAAAGGACTTATTGCAAAGTGGTAAGCATTTTAATATAAAATGTTTGATTTTATATTCTGCATTATTTCTAAAATGTTTGCAATCATAACAGCCAATAACACTTTATTGATTCTGAAGCTGTAAAATCATTATTTCAGCTCAAGTCAGACATGGAGGGCTCAATTTTAAAAAGCCAGTTATTAACCATCAAAAACTGATCTGGGTGGAAAAGTGCTGATGGTTCCATACATTCTTTGTAAAATTTCACCTTTTCAAAGCATCATTAATATTTCTCAGAGATTATCTGGGATATCACATTTGAATTTTCAGACATAGCTCATTATGCAAATTATGCACTTTCAACATTCAGTACTTTATTCTTGGCTGTCTGATTAGAAAATGATAGCCTAGTGCTAATAAGGCAAAAAATGTAACAAAGATTGCACTATACCATAAGTGGGATTATGGAGTTGTCCAGTGTACTTGGTGGGAGTTTCAAAGTCCTTGTGAGAATATGTGGATAAGATTAAAATACTGCGACAGAAATCTCAGGTAGGCGTGCTAGTCTAAGGGTCTAGTTTTTTTATGTCTTTAAACACCAAATTTCCCCATAGTCTATCAATTCCATGGACCATGGGTGTGCTGTTGCCATTAGGGTCCACAAGCTCCTTCCTTTCATTGGCCCATTTAAAAACAGCACCTTCCAAACTGTACACATCCAAGTCTGGCTTCATACTTGTATTTTGCTGCTTTTTTAACTCGTCTAACAACCGCTGTGACATGATACTTGCCCGGTAACCCACAGCACAGTAGCACACCACTGTTTTTGGATCTGTTTCTGGAGGTCCCGCTGCAAAGAAAAAAAGGAGGATTATATTGTAGAGTATTGTACCCTGTACACCAGCTTCACAGGGTGAGAGAATGGCACCCACTACCTAATATATACACACATATATTATATACTTTATTTTGTTACAGAGAAATTTACTAAATTAGGCATGCCTGCAGGTAAGGAAAGGAAATGACCTTTATTTAAGTTTCTACTCTTCTAGCACTGATCACTAATTGGGGACACTGTAAATTGAAATTAACAAATCAACCCAAATCAAATCAAATGTTGGTTTTTGAGGAGAGGAGAAAACCGGAATAACTGCAGAAAAACCAACCTCTCGGTGCAGAGTAGAGAACCAACAAACTCAACCCACATGACTCCCAGTCTGGGAATCGAACCTGACCCACATTGGTGGGAGGCAAGTGCTCTCTCCACTGCGCCATCCCTGCATCCCACAAAAGGCAAATCTAGGGAAGTCATGGCTTAAGAGCAAATGACAGACATGCAAAGTATCATATATACAACAAATGGTATTATTTGGGAGAACTCATCATGTGCATAAAATTGGGGCATTTTTTACTTCAGACAGCATAATGTGACCCTAAGGGATCAATAGCCAGAATACAAGGACTTTCAAACAATGGTTTGAGTAAATTCTTTATTGTGCCCAGAACCCAAATTTTGTAGGTGGACTCCCAGTTCGACCCAGTTGTCACTAGTGAAGTTTGTGGGGTTGAATTCAAGTGACAGGTGCCAGACTTTGCTGATGTAATGATAACATTATCCGGAATCAAAGATAAAAATAATGATGTGTGAAATGAATCATATATTGAACTGCAGATATGAAGCCAAAGAAACCAGCTAGACTTGGTATTTTACTCTGTCTAACGCAAGACAATTTTACTCGTCAATGGGGAACCCCTGGGAGTCAATGGGTTAATCACTCACTGAAAAACTATGTCCCGTTAATGGGGACATTAACAGTGAGTTCTTAACCCACTCACTCCCAGGGATTCCCCATTGACGAGTAAAATCGTCTGGCATTAGACAGAGTAAAATACTCTGGCGTTAGAGTAAAAGACTAAGTCTGGCCAGTTTGGGCTGGTTTGGACATCAAAGGGTTAAGACATACAAATGGGAGAGAGAGGCCACATAGCCATTTCCCTTGTTATGTCTGTTACTTGTCATGCATAAGGGTTTTATAAGTAATGTTAGGTAAGTGTACTTTCCTCTCATACCTTTCTCCTGGATCATTTTGATGACCTTGGACATGTCAGTTTCCTCGGGATTGAGCCTCACTGCCTTGGAAAGATGACTCACTTTATACTCATTTTCTTCACGCGTGTCCTGTGGTTGTATAAAAAGGGAAGAGGTGAAATCCCACTCTCCTAACTCTTGGAACTACCCCCTGGGGCCATGCTTTGTGAACTACCCCACGGGTTACCATATGTTCTACTGACCCCTCCAGTAAGTACGTTTCTAGAAAGCAGGGTTGATG
>NC_090879.1:8910659-8913159 GCF_036669935.1 Montipora foliosa
ATGTACAACCACAGTCCTGGCACCCCTGTGGTCTTCAAGCTCTCTTCCTTCATTGGCCCATTTGAAAATAGACCCCTCTAAATTATACAACACCAGGTTTGACATTAGTCCTTCCTTGATATCTTTTTTCATTTTGTATTGAAGTTTTTGAGCCAAAGCACTGGACCGGTATCCAAGCGAGCAATAGCATACCACTGCTGTAGGTCCTTCAGAGGTCATAACTTGAAGATAAAAATATAGATATAATCAATGTATGTAACTGTTATGTTGTTCACCAAATAGGAAGTCAGTATACAGAATAATTGGAAAGGAAGTTAAGACTGAGGGCACAAGCAATTTAAGTTTATGTACATACAACCTCTTGTTTTTTTTCTTTTTTTTTTTCCCCACAGCTTTATTGGGTACTCCTCTTGTAATATACAATATAAATTTATAAGATACAAGAAAAAAATAGAAAAGAAGCAAAACCCAAAAGGGATAGGTGCAATGGGACTATAATGTCACATGTGATGCACCGCCCCTTTGATGTTTGTACTGGTGCTGTACATCATTCTTTTTTTAATGGTTGCAGGTCATTCACTTTCCTATGATCCAAGAGCAGCATTTCATAGTATGACCAAATGAAAAAAGGAGAAAAGGAAATCGGATATCCCTTGTAAATAAAGGAGTGGGCTTCAACATTAAGTCTGTACGGGCCTAGATCACGACGCCATTAAACCATCTCAAAAGGGCATAACTCAAACAAGGAATTCAATACCATTATAAAATATAACTTACAACAAACACAAAACATACCTGTCTCAGTGATTAGTTTTATTAACTGTTCCACATCATTTGTTTCTGGGTTCACCAAATGTGCATTACAGAGATGGCTAACTTGAAATTCTTTCTCACTGCGAACATCCTTACAATACAACACCAAAAATGCAATAATTGAGAAGATTACCAGCTTGTGGACACTATCGGGCTGCTTTGTTGTATTTATATGCAACTATGATAATTTTTTTACTTACATGACAGTATGTGTATGATTTATTACTAAGGCACGAATACTTTATTTTAATAATAATAATAATGGATAAACATTCAAGGCGATTTAAAGGTAATCGTGATAACTTTAAAAGTGCAACGTTTCGATGTCTCCATGAAATAATTTTCAAGTGACAAAAAAAGCTGAAGGTGACAAATTGATACAAGTTTGAGGTGATAGGTTTAAGTTAACATATGCAGTGTTGTACTTAACACAAGTGCATGAACATGTTAATTTAAGTAAATAGTTTTGAGTAGATTGTGGTCAATTGTGTGTTCACTGGCTTGGTTTCTTCAATTTCATGAACAACATCTCCATTAAACAGGGTAAATTTCTGTTGTAAGAAATCCAAGCCAAAGGGTGAATTTATCATATTGAAAGAAACTAATGGAAGCAAGTAAGTTACTTTAAGTGCCTCCATCAAAAAGGATATGGAAAAGCGAATCGAACTGGGACGTTCTGTTTTGTGATCCGCCCCTGGGGTATGGATGAGTAAGATTCCTACTACTTGAATTCTTTGTTGGAACCCTTTGAAAAACCTTTCCTACCCCTTCACTTTTTTGTTGGTGCCTTTGAAAAAAGATTACTACCAGTTGAATTCTGATGGACCTCACCCATAGGGACGTTCAGGTCATAAACGGAATGTCCCATTGAGGAAGTCTGGCAGGCACTAAGCTAGATGGATAAAGTCATTTGTTTTCTCATGTCATGATCTGGTATTAGAGGCTCTTTGAAAGCTTATAAATCTCAAGGGAGAGTCACAAATGTGGGCAGAAAATGATAAAAAAGTAATACAGGCAAAGACTAGAGATGGTAAAGAGAGGAAGGGTCTTAAAGGACAAATGCATAGAAAGGACCCCTCCTACATGTATGATCTAAGCTTTCATTCTTAAATCTTTGCTCTAAATGTTAAGGTATTTTTAATATATATTTTTGTTTACATTCCTTGAATAATTCAAATAAAAAATATTACTTGTAAGGTAAGTAGGACATTATTGTGATCATGTACCTCTGATGGGGCATTCATTCATTTATTTATTTCTTCATTTATTTATTTATTGATTTATTTATCAATAAAGTGTTCATTCTTAAGGTGGGGGTAAAAGTGAATTTGAATGGCATTTTAAGAAGGGATAAAAGAAAGAAAATTATTTATGAACACCAACACCCCCAGAGACGGGGGAGCTTTTTTTTCCCATTAAGGACGGTGCCTACAAATAAAAGATATTTTTGCCCCGGTTTATGATTATGCACGAAATGTAGATCTTAACAAGTGTTATTGAAATCCAAAAAGAAAATTGAGGGTAACCACACATTTTTCAAAGATAATTCATGAATAATATTTGTAAAAAGCTTTAAAATACAAAGCAATGTATGGCGTTCTTTCTCAAATTGAAGCTTAAGTATCTCTCAAAAATGCATGGTTACCCCCAATTTCTTTTTGGATACCAAGAGTACTAACTAAGATGT
>NC_090879.1:8915659-8928159 GCF_036669935.1 Montipora foliosa
TAAGTGCACCCCATATGCATGCACACGGCCTCGAAATTCTCAAAGATTATTTGTTTGAAGGAGCAAAGGCTCTTGATGTCGGTTCAGGTAAAAGAAAGTGATATTTTTAGTATTTCAAAACGGGTTTCGACAAAACACTGACCCCCGGTTAACTGACCCCCTTACTGACCCCCCTACTAACCTCCTAAAAAATCAATGGGAAAATGAATACTGCTTACTTAAGCCTCAACATCCCTTTTTAAACAGCATTGTTCAGCAATATTTAAGTCTAAGCACCCATTTTAAAAAGGTTAGTTTTCGATTATTGTTGTGATGGCCGATTACTTCATGTAAGCTAACCTTTTTAAAATGGGTCCTTAGACTTAAATATTGCTGAACAATGCTGTTTAAAAAGGGTTTTTGAGGCTTAAGTAAGCAGTATTCATTTTCCCATTGATTTTATAGGGGGTCAGTAGGGGGGTCAGTTGACCGGGGGTCAGTGTTTTGTCGAAACCCTTTCAAAACTATATTAAACGATTTTTGTTGCACATTTTTTCACACAAGTTTGAGGGGTGTCTGGTCATGTGACATGTAGAAACCAGAGCATTTTATTCTGGAGGTAGGGGTGAGGACTTCAATTCACTTCAAAGTAACGTTCATCGTTACCCTTAGTGATTTTACAAGGGTTATATGTGTAACATGGTCTCAATTTCAGGGAGTGGTTACCTCACAGCTTGCATGGCTGAAATGGTTGGAAAAAATGGAAAAGTAGTTGGTATTGACCACATACCAGAACTAGTAGAACAGTCAAAACGAAATATGAAGAAAGGAAATGCTGACCTTTTGGCAAGTGGCCAGGTTGTCCTTGTAACAGGCGATGGAAGAGAAGGATTTGAAAATGGTGAGAGAGAAAGTATAAGTGGCAGTTAAGTAGTTAACATGATTAATGGCATTTAAGGCAGCAAGAATAAGCACCATTTCCCAAAAAAAAAAAACCCCATGAATTTAAGCAAGTCATCTCATAAAATACTGCTTGATAAATCAATAGAGTGTGTTCACTCATGTGACCAGCTGCCATATTTGCATACTGAAACAAAAGGAAGAATTGTCATAAAAATTGAGTTCAATTCCAAAAAGAACAGTTCACTCCTCCAACAAATTGGCCACTGTTTCTTTGTTTTACTCTTCCAACATGGCATCTGTGACATCATGTGAAATCACCCTATTGGGTAGTCACAGAGTGCCTTGTTATTGTTTATTATACTTAATGAGATCCCAATCCTTCCAGAATCTCAGGAACATGACCAGCTATTAACTGTGACTTTAGCTTTTCAATCAGTGTAAAAACTCAAAATAGTCAATCCATCTATTCTCACTGCATAGCCAATTGAATAATCTGGCCAGGGAGCAGACTCAACCACACTGGAATGGGGCAGAAATAAATTGACGAGCAAGGCAGCCAGGTCATGAAACTTGCAGATTTCTGTTCATCCAATCCCTTTTTATCATCATGTTCCACTGTGCAGCCTGGTCCCAGTTTAAAAACAGCTTGCTGCCAGCCATTAATGATATGAACCTTTCTTTTTCCATTTTGCAACCACATCTTTCAAACCTTTAGATGCCCCATATGATGCCATTCATGTTGGTGCGGCAGCGTATCCTGTTCCTGATGCTCTCATAAAACAGCTGAAGCCTGGTGGTAGGCTTTTCATTCCTGTCGGACCTGCCCATGGCAACCAATGGCTTGAACAGATTGACAAGGATACAGATGGAAATATCACTAAACAAAAGTTAATGGGGGTCCGATATGTTCCTCTCACAGACAGACACCAGCAACATAGAAACTGAGAACTTATCAATTTTGGACTAGAATTACAAAATAAGCACTCTTTCAGGACCATTATTAAGTTATATGGTCATGGTACCTGGTGCCTATATTTAGCTTGTTACCAAAACTTTGTGAGCCAATCACCAAAACATCATGTCAAGAGTGATCTTTGAAGAATCCTTGGTTTGAAGTTTAACATGGTTTTGATTGACTTGCTTGAGGGAACAGGCCTCTATTTTGCAATGCCACAAAAACAACTCTTTGTTTTGACATATTAACAGCAGGTGATTTCAACAATATATCTTCTCTGTTAACAGGTTTACTTTTAAGGGAAACAAATTATTTATTCCAGTATTCGTTCTTGTGGAATTATCTTTTTGATTTCCATTCAAGAGTTTAGTCTTTTACTGCATTAGTGAGAACAGTTAACTAGAGTGGAGGAGAGAATGCTCACTCCCACATGTTAAATTAATTATAATTAATTAGACTAATAATAATTACTTGAGGAAAAATGATAAAAAAGGCATGATAATTAAAGAAGACAGTTCGACCACACATGAGTCATTCCCAAGTTTTAGAATTTTATTGTAAGTAACAAATTAACCTTACATAATTAGCAACTATTCACCAAAGTGGAGGTGGCTAGTGGGGGATATTTGCAAAGCTGTAAAGGTAGGTAAATATCTGCGAGGTAAATATCTGCCACTAGCCACCAACTCTGAGGTGAATACATGTAGTAACTGTTGTTTTAGTATATAGTAGAACATTGAGATAATATAGCACAAAACTATGATTTTAGTCATTTATTCCTGCAAAGATTACAGCATTTTTGGGCACAAATTCTGTGCAAATTGCAAAGGATATCCAGAGTTTGAGTAGCCAATCAGGGCACGCATTCAACGCTATCCACTGTTTTAGTTTATACTAATATATATTATGTTAATTTGCTTAACCCAATGACACCTCAAACTCCCTAGGACAACCCCCAGTTGATGAGTATAAATCGTCTGGTGTTAGAGTATTGTCTCACTCCCAGGAGTCAATGGGTTATGGTGGGGATTATGCTGACTTCACACAATGGCACCTACATCAATGACACCCATCTTTTCCGGTTATTTTTTTAGGAAAAAGGTTTAACTGAAGGATGTGATAGTAATTATTTCATTCACCTCTTACCCCCTTGTTGCCAAAAAAAACCCTTACTTATGCACATCATAACAGAAGCGTGGTCTTATTCCTTATTGTGAAGCCACACACCACTACTTGGCATTCCTATTTTCAAAGATCGTCTGCACACAAAGCAGTTTGTGAAATCAAATGTAGACATAAAATTAAAGATGTTCTTTATTTGGCAGCTGTCCCCTTTTTAAAATATTGAAAAATTCTATTCTACTTGAATCAGCAGAACATGTGACATTACATGATAAAAAGAGTGAACACTGCAGTTCTACAGTCAAAAAGCTAACAAGACCAGACCAAGCATCATTACTTTAATCACTTTTATTTTTTTTTTAATTTCTTAACTACAATTATCAAATTTTGTAAAATGGTCCTGTATGGAAATGTGTTTAACCTTATCAAGACCATGTTAAAAAAAGCAAGACATTTACAATACTAACTTGTTTTACCGTCACTACTGAAACAAGGTGTTACAAACATAACTGACACCTACACAAACAACAGACCATTCGTAACTGATTGACAATGGTGATTCCAGCAAGTTAGGAAAGATAACATGTGGATCCCAAACATCAGTTTCCCTTTAGAGGTTGCTCTCTGGACCTGGTTTCACACAGAACAGTTTAAAATTTTTCTGCAATGATAATATCAGCTGACACTTGGAAAATTTTTGGAAGCTATTTTGGGCCCAAGGTGCCCAAGGTTGTCTACACAAGTGGGATACATAACCAACAATATTATTATTGTTACTATTGAAGGGCCTTAAAGTTAAGTGATCATGTTACTCAAATCTAAAAAAAACCAGCCGTTGCTTCTTCTCAGTGTTCTAAACCATCTTGTTTATGTTCGTACAATGTCCATTCCTTTGTATTCTACGATCATTCCTCTGGACGAAAATATTGACTAGCCCAAGTACCATCAATTCCATCCACTCGGATAACACTATAAAAGTTTTGCGAGAGTATGTCTTCATTTTCTTCGTCTTCTTCATCTAATTCCCTGACATCGTAAGCTTTGTCATATTTGACCTCAAGGACATCAATCTAGGAGAAAAAAGACACTTGTTTAGGCCCCTTAATAGAAAAAAGAAGGTGTGTCCCATGATGTTCAAGATGACAATGCAGTGAAAAACTGAAGAAAGAGGTGCAGCCTCTGAAAGCCAATTATTGGCATTTAGCCAGGTCAAAATATGATGGCAATTTTTCTCATTAATTTTAATGACATGCCATTGTGTATTCTGTAGAGATTACCTTAATACATTTTATTCAATCAAGAAATTACACTTAAAAACCAATAAATGAGGTTTGTTTGCAGATGATCACATAATTTCAAGTGCAATAGAGTGTTTTCACTGTCACACAATAAAAAATAAAATCCAAAACCATTCAAAGAAAGAAGCCAAGAAAATGAAATGTTATAAAAGACTAATACATATTAAAGAACTCCTCCGAGTGTCATGTCTGTTTGGAGCATCATTTCTAAGTTACTCGCCAAAACATGTCACTCGATTTCACAGAGCTTTGTATAGAGACGCCATGTTGGGTGTTCCACGGAGGGACACCAATATGGCGGCCTTAAATCAACAAAACATCTGGACCTCAGTTTGCAATAAATGCCCTCTCTTTTTGCTCGTAAGCTAAAATAAATTAGCATAAACAAATCTTCTACAGCTTGTAATGCTCAATTTGCAGAAACTTACAAGGTGGTGAAACTGTTTTTTTGAACCAGACAGCTTTAGCTCAGCTGCTGTCTTGGTGTCACACAAGGCGACAATTCGAAAATTCAAAAAATGCTGTATTCTCAAAACGAAAAACGCTACAGGGCCTAAAACTGGTAAAAAGATTTACTTCTAAGTGACTTTTTACTTGGTATAGATAAAATCAGAAAACCTCGCAGCTTTGATTCTACAGTTTGATGACGTCATGTGAAAACACTCTATTAGAAGCCCATAACTTGAGTGAACAACAGCAGTACATTGCTGTCATGGCATTTTCACAGACCAATGTAGTTTTAGAGTGAATTTCCTGCCAATGAGACTCCCACAGGAGCCCAGTTTCCAATCACAAGAAACTAACTTGACGTCACAGCATCACCAAACCAGAACTGCCTTTGTGTTTTGCTGAAAAGGTACCGGTCGTCTAAAAATGCCGTGACATAGGTTTAGTAAGGGAGTTGTTCGCTACTAGTCATGGGCTCTTGGTACAATAATATCTAAAATAAACGAGCACCAGTAATGTTCTTTAAATTTTGTATCATCCAGAGCTCACAGGAACTGCTGTATTAGGGTTAGAATAAAGCATAAAAATTCAGTTCTACAAAATTCTTAAAACTAATTAAAGATCAACTATAGGGAGATTTCGAGTATTAACCCTTACTTCACATCCAAAATCTGTGGTTTCTGATTTTGCATTGTGGGTTGTAGCTGCAGGCATTTCTTTTCAGTTTTTTTTTTCTTTTCAAGCAACAAAAAGCCTACTTTTTCACCTTGGAACCCCACGAAGATTTTGGTTTGAGGCAAAATGAAAGCAACCAAGAAGAAAAATTTCTAATGGCACCAGTTTAGACATTTCCACTTTTGATTGTTTTCACTGCAGTTTGACCAGTACATTGATGTGGGGTAAAGTGTATTTGATTCTGATCCATATGGCTGCTACATTGCCAGAATTTAAAGTGCCAGAGTACTATCGATTTCAAAACTGTATTAACTAAACACTAAATGACCCAAGTTTAAGCACCTGTTTCATTTAACACCTGTTTATTTTAACTGGAATTTTTCCATTAAACGGTCTGCCATTATCATTTTTAAAATATTGAGAGAGCTGGATCGAGGAGAGAGTGATGTCAAAGACTCACTAGTTTAAGAATGCAATGCGTCTGTCCTCGGCTGAATTAATATGCAGCACAGGAGTTTCAGGCTTTCAGACATTTAATGGGACATAGTTTTTCAGTGAGTGATTAACCCTTTCACTCCCAAGAGTGACACTTACAGATTCCACTCTGTCTAACGCCAGACGATTTTACTCGTCAATGGGGAACCCCACAGGAGTGAAAGGGTTAAACTTGTTTTTTTTGCATATGCAATAAGCTGCATTTACACGCTGAAATTTTGAGCTAGTGAGTAAATGACGTCACTTTTTCCTAGATCCAACCCTCCAAAGGTCTAATCGGTCAGTCTTGAGTGTGAGTAATGGCAGGCCATCAAATCCAAACACAGGTGCCCCAAGCTCAGAGTAAGGGAAAGCCAACAGAAATATAAGGATTTGTATGGGAATCCCAATGAAAGACCTGAGAAGATAATTTTACGAAAAAATTCTCAATTAATTTTGACAACCAAACCGGCCAGACTTAGTATTTTACTCTGTCTAACGCCAGACAATTTTACTCGTCAATGCAGAACCCCTAGGAGTCAATGGGTTAAAAAGCCTTCCCTTATTGCCATTGTGGCTGCTTCCTTCCTGTGTGGTTTTTTCCCAGATTAGACGCAAATTGACCCATTATCAGTTCCTCAGTTGTCAACGATTATAGTAAAATACCAAGGCTGAACACTGAATTCTCAGAATCCCATCAAATTGAGTCAGATATTCCTGGTTAAAATGTTCCCACTGTTAAAATTCCACTGCAGAATCCAATGACAAACAAAGACTTGTTACAAAGCCACAAAGACTCATTACTAAACCGAACTCAACGGTCACCGTGTGGTGTTCAATGTGAAAGTCAAAGAGGATCTTTTTCATTGTTTTATCGATTCATTTGGGACACTAACAGCTGCCTGACGTCGCTGGCAGAGCTTTGATTGTGTGGCTTGTGGATTGAAATGAAAGAAAAACCCTTGCCCTTGAATTCCATGGTGGAATTTTATCCTTGGGAGCACTTTAACCAGGAATGTTTGACTCAATTTGGTGGTCTCCAGAGAATTCAGTGTTCAGCCTTGGTATTTTACTATAATCGTTGACAACAGAGGAACTGATAATGGCTCCATTTGTGTTGAATTGGGAAAAAAACACACGGGAAGGAAGCAACCCACAATGGCAATAGGGTTAGGCATTTTAATTGCAAATTTCTCGTAAAATTATCTTCTCAGGTCTTTTATCGGGATTCTCAAACAATTCCTTATATTTTTGTTGGCTTTCCCACACACTGAGCTTAGGACGCCTGTGATGCAACCTTAAGGAAAAAAAATCAATGCTCATAATTTTTTGCCAGTCCAGTGTTAACTAAGCAAACACACTTTCAAAATCTGTAGAAAAAAAGGAAGTGATATTTTTAACATAATGGCCCATCAAGAACCTCTACCTGCGTTTTTTCCTCAGAACCACCATGAATCACGTCGTGTTTTGTGACCTGAAGTACAGGTAGCTTCTTTTCTTCAAAACGTGTAGAAAACATTTCACTGATGTCAACTAGTGTTTCCCGCATTTCACCCATAAAGCAAAGTTCCAGTTTCTTCACGATTTCATTTTTCTTCAGAACATATCCTGGGGTGTCTAAAAAATTCACAAAAGCAGGAAAAAGAATAGCTTAATTCCTTTATGTTGGAGAAGATACAGTACTTAATTTTTAATTTAGATTTTAAGAGCTTCAAACCTCTGTCTTTTTCTTGTTTTTATGCAACTGATGCCTCAACAATGCTTTAAAATATTATGGAATGGAAATCATAAGAATATTCTTACAAAAATTATACGATGGAAAATTTATTTGTGAACCTAAATATTTTTTAAGTCATAGAAAAAAGTTTGGCTTACTGTAAAATTAATAGATTATGGTTGCATCAATTCCAAGCATTTGAACCTTGCAGACCAGCTCTCAAACTCAGCAAGAGATATGTCATCTCTGTTTGCAAATGTAGGCTTAAGCTCATACCTACTTGTAAATGACCTCACTAACTTTTATTTTAGCATTTCAAAATTTGCAGCAATCAGGGGCTGCCTGCTCAAAGCCTGGTTTAAGCGCTAACCATTGGTTCTATATAAAAACCTATAGGTTTCCATGGTTTTTAACAGGAAGTCTAGAAAACGAAGACCGAAGACCCAAAAACGAAGGTACCCCTAGAAAACGAAGACCTCCTAGACGAATGCAGACCTAACATATTTTATGATCACGCAATCACCGCACGAGTGATTATTTTTGACTCGCACACCTTTCGTTTTTGCGGAAAGCCGGATGCAAAAGACAGAGGTAGAAATACAGTCCGATATATGACAGATTTGCTTTTCCTTTTATAGTTTCGACGCAGGTATGCATGTGAGAGCCAGCCTGAACGGAATTTCCCTGCGACAATCAAATATTCTTGCGGGCGATTATCCTTTTAACACGTGGTGAATAAATTTGCGTGTCACGCAACCGTCACGAACAGTTGACCTTTGCATCACTAAATCCTGACAATTCTATACTGCGTGTGGTCAACTGAGATAAGCAACTGTCAGGTTTGTCACGCTCTCAGATCACAGTTTTAGACCGGTGGGTCCTTGTTTTTTTTTTTGCGAGTAGAGTCTTTTAATCAAAAGTTAATCTACACTCATGGGGTGATTACGTGATCATAAAATATTTTAGGTCTCGATTCATCTAGGGGGTCTTCGTTTTCTTGGTCTTCGTTTTCTAGGTCTTCATTTTCTAGGGGGTCTTCGTTTTCTAGGGGTCTTCGT
This sequence comes from Montipora foliosa, assembly GCF_036669935.1. Lineage (NCBI taxonomy): Eukaryota > Metazoa > Cnidaria > Anthozoa > Scleractinia > Acroporidae > Montipora > Montipora foliosa. The sequence continues at coordinate 8,924,288 of NC_090879.1, forward strand.
TTTTGGATCTTAGGTCTTCGTTTTCTAGACAGCCGTTTTTAACACTGGTTATTGCTAACCATGCTCTGAGCAACCCGGGACAAAACATAAAATTATGAGCAATAAAGCATGCAAGTTATGTAGGATACAATTTTTGCGATGACAATCACACAGTTGTCAAGGATCAAACACAATTCCTCCTCCATTTAGACTTAATTTGTCAATAGGTTAATGATTGCATAAATTCCAAGCAGGTGAAACTTAAGAACGGCTCTCAAACTCAGCAAGAGATATGTCATCTCTGAACTAAGAGCACATGTGCTCTGAACGTTTTGCACATTTACATATAGGCTCAAGCTCGTGCTCATTTTGAGAACAACTTATCAACTTTTATTTTGAATTTTTAAATTTGCAACAAGCAGAGCTTTAAAATGAGAGATGAAGCATGCATGTTATGTACGATACATGTGCTGACAATTACACAATCCTATCAACGGTCAAACACAAGCCCTCCCTCAGACACTACAGAAATTAGCATGGGGCAATCTCTCAAGCCTTGATGAAACAGTTTAATGCACTTACGAAGTGTAAAAACAAGTATGACTGTCTAGTGCAAAAGGTGACTTTTATCAGACAGTTAATTGGCCAAATCTAAACAAGAAATCAGACTCTTTGTAGTTTTGTCACCTTTTGTTATTTTAAATGCTGTAATTTGCATCTTGTTACCATTTGTACCATGAAGTACTATTTAAATTCCAAAAGAAACCGCTTTTTTAACGCCCTACCTCCCTAATGACCCATATCCCAGAGGCCTCATATCCGGGGTAAAATAAGCACCAGACGTCACCAATGATAACACGCAGGGCTAAACACTAATGATAACACGCAGGGCTAAAAGTGATATTGAATGAAATACTGATGCGTTTTTATATTTGAGAAGAAAATTTCTGACATTTTTCTTTTGCCTTCGCTCATAAAACATCAACGACGGTCGTTTTAGTTTAATCGAGCGATTGTGTCAAATATTCTCAAAGCAATAGCAAAATATTATTCTTCGTTTGGTTTTCAGCCAATAAAAGACCTGTTTTAGGCAACAACCAGACAACAAGGCACAAACCATGGAAATTTTATGTAAACCAAAAACAAGATGAGGATTGGGTGTAAAAGGGAGTAAACTTGGAAGAGAAACAACTTGACCATTAAGATGGAGAGAATAGTCGATGGAGAACTTTACACGTGTTCTCGCATCGCTTGCTCAAACAAAAGAAGCACAAGACAAAAGGCTGAGAGAGCAGCACCCGCTAGTCCACTGAGAATTTTGAAAAGAAGCCGCCTTTGGTAGATTTTTTTCTTATGAACTTATTTAGTACTAAATGGCAAGAGTCAAACCTTGCGAAATCTGTGGATGCATGAACTTCGAACTTGGAAGATTCGTGTTCAGTCGCGCGCGTTCGTCCACGCTGTGTGATCACGAACTTTAAAATGTAGGTGCTTTCAAAAGCAGTACAGGATAAAGCATCTTCCTCTAAATTCCGCTTTAATATACCAACAGTGAAATAAATCTTTCACATACCTTTCGTTGGTTCCTCTAAATCCGCAAGAATGCACTCAACGCTCTCGGGTTCTTCTTCCTCGCCTTCTTCATCTTCTTCTTCCTCGTCTCCTTCCCCTGCTTCATTTTCGTCTTCTTCGTCATCATCATCGTCACCCTCTTCCTCGCCTTCTTCATCTTCAGGTGCTTCTCCTTCATAATCTTCATCTTTCTCGTCGTCTTCATCGTCGAAATCCTCCTCTTCCTCTTCCTCCTCTTCACTTTCTCCCTCCTTGGCCGCCACGCGATCACGCGCCTCGACAGCAGCGCGTCGCTTAGTTCGGACAGTTTTTTCAACTTCTTCGGCTTCTTCATCTTCTTCTTCGCTTGAATGCTTGCGTTTCCTCGGCATCCTCAAATTGGAAAAGTAATCAGCTAGAAAAGATGCTGAAAATGGGCTTCTCACGGCTGAGAAAGTGAAGGGAATGAACAATGCTTCGAAGAAAACCACGGAAAAGGCCGCGTGGGGAAGATCATGAAAATTTAAATCTGGACAAAGGACGCCAAATGGACTCCGGGATTACGTCCTTTAGTGATACAAATGAAAAAACAATCAAGCACGTGTTTTCCAACACAAAGAGGGGCTATTTTTACGGTCTTTATTAAAAAAAACCTTGTCTTTTTATTTTGTCATTTCAGGAGTCAAGACTTATCAGAACAAAGTTGCCAGCTGAATTAGTCTAAATTTGGTACACGGAGAGCGCAAAATCCTTATTTCAGCGATTGAGAAGCAAGTCAGTTGCCACAAGATTCTGAAAACGACGAGTAACATCTATTTTCAGATTATTTCTTTTCATCATATTTGTGATACGGAGCTCCAACATAACGAAATTATACACGCTATTGCCAGATATATTCATGGGGATGGGCTTTGGAGTAATTGCTTTATCTTTTCATGAGCGATTCCTGGACTAGATGTATTAAGTAGTCCCACTATTATTTGGGAGGCAAAACCATTTCTCATTTACTACTAATTTATATGGTGGGTTTCCAAAGTTAAAAACCTAGAGGTGGAGAGGTGAGGTACGGTTTGAGCTCGGTGCAAACGCTATATGCCACTATAAAGTATCGAAGTGAACTTCTCTAATGGCATACCACTGAAAAGACGACAAGAAATATTACTCTTTAAGTCTACTTTTTATTCAATGTCTCTATCAGAATGGATTGCTTGTATGGCATAATCGTACAGCATGCCCGCGTAACTGCCTCAGCCGGTCTCAGTCTACACTCGATTCAATGAAAATAATGGTGTTAAAAGTTTGTGAACAAAACATGGAACCACTAAGCTTTAAATGAAAAAGTAGTTATGGAACAATAACTGGGTGAAAAAGCTCTTCGCGCGTCCACTTGCTGCTAGGAAGAAAACCCCTATTTATTTTCAGTACGTTTAAATTCATTGCTATTTTACAATAACGTGCGCAGGCAATGATATGGTATTACATAAGTTTCCATGTTCATGCGAGCTCACCATGACATCATTTTGTTTCCCCTTTCCTCACTCATTTAAGAGTTAATTGCTTATTTTAGCAGGCCATTATATAGTACGATTGTTTGACAGTATCACCATGCAAATCGTATAGTTTGTTTCGTAAATCGGGCACACCATTATATCGCATGATATTATTGACCTTTGCTGATAATATGTAAGCTTATTCTCATGGGCTCAAGTGAGCCCTGGGCTCCTGGTAAGCTATAAGTTGTTTGCGAACGCTATCCATGATCTGATGACATTATAACCATCTATGTTATGAATTTATGACTTTTATTTCTGATGCACATACGCAATGAATTGTTCGCTAATTTATTTGCAGAAGCCATTTACGAAATGTAGATATGATCCTGGCGCTTAAATTGTCTCAAGCATATTCAGGTGGCTTTGACGGGATTCGAACCCATGAACCTTTGCGATGCCGGTCTACTGGTCAACTGAGCTGTATAACGCCACACTGTTGGGAACAGGTCAATTGTTGGGCTCATTTGTTCCCGTGAAAGGATTCAATGAATGAAAGAAATGTATATATTTGAAGCGCAAGTTATAGACGAAATGTAGACTGAAGCGATCCTGAAACTTAACAGGACAATTGTCTCTTATGGGTACGTGATAAAATAAGAAACGAAAAACAATAAAACAATACAGCGTCTGGAAAATGCGGCTCTTGCATGGAAAGGTAAGAATGAGCCTTTACGGTTCAGTCCCACAAAAGAAAAGAATTGGGATATCCGTTAGAAATACGGAAAATAAGGCATTACCGCCGGAGTTTCCAAGAATATACGCTATGCATCATAATATGCAAAGGTAACA
>NC_090879.1:8938159-8940659 GCF_036669935.1 Montipora foliosa
CGCCCACACATGGGAAGAATAGGAAAGACCTAAGGATTTCTTCCAGTCTCAGGGAATTGTCTCCTCATGTGTCCTAACCTTCATGCTGGCAAGCAAAGTAAGTACAAAAGTGCACCACCGCTGGATTATTTTTAATTTGTTTTCATTTTATAAGTTACGCTCCCGGGGGGGGGGGGGGGTACTCCCTTATAAGGGCTTAATGGGGACGTGTAGCCAGCCGGGGTATGTTTTTCGGGATTTTTGTCTTGAACAGGGTATCGAATCTATCATTTTTTGTCTTAATCAGGGTATCGATTCATCAATTTTTGTCTTAAACTGGGTTAAATGTCTTAAACAGGGTATCAAAAATCGGAATTCAGTCTTAAAATGGGTAGGAAAATCAGCGATATTTGTCTTAAACAGGGTCAGGGTATGAGGGGCTGTGCCACACCTCCCCACCCCCCCCGGAAGGAACAAAATAATTTCTCATGTATAACGTAACCCTTGAGAAAAAACTCACTTCTCAAAAAGGGCATGTACCCTTATACAAGAAATATTTAAAATTTCCAAAACTGAATAGGAAAATAAACGTTAAATAGGTTAAAGTAAAGGGATATTTCCACAAATCCAAGGATAGCATGTCCGTAAAAAAATTAACCGAGAGATTTAGAACCAGATTTACTGTAAACACCAGGCTTAAATTTGCATGGTGTGGTAAAAAAAAAGATCAAACATGCTTGGTTTCAACTCTTTTCTTGCCTGTAGACCTTCAGCTGTTGAGGACGCTCTGGGAAGAGTGAAATAAATTAGGGTAAAATAGAATTGCCATGGATTCATAAAAACAGAGAGAGAGAGAGAGAGAGAGAGAGAGAGAGAGAGAGAGAGAGAGAGAGAGAGAGAGAGAGGGAGAGAGAGAGAGAGAGAGCAAGCCCAAAAGAGGCAAATCCAGGGATAGTATCCCCTTTCCCCCATGAAAAAAAACAATATTTGAAATTTCTGTATTTTACAATTACAAATTAATTTATCTGATGCAACCTTAGAAATACATATCACAGAGACATTTACACAGGAGTGCTCTTACAGTACAACTGGGCCCTCCTTAAGTTCTTTTAACTCTGAGCATGCATACTTGGAACAAATTGCCCAGCAAATATTCATAAGATGTATTCTCAGTACAGTAGTCCTTATGGTCATCAAACTTGTTAGAAGTCCCTTCAGTTGGTAGACACCATCCAAGAGCCAACAGGGAATTAAGAGTCTTGGCTCTGGCTAGAGTATAACTGATATTCGTTGTCTTTAAAAATTTAAATGATTGCCCAATTGCAATGGTAACATTTTCAACCAAAATTATACACTAAAAATATTTTAAGATAACATCATCTGTTAAAACAATCTGTATCACTTCATCTTTAAACAATACATTTCAGTTACTGCATACCACAATAATAATCTGGGGTTACCGGTGATAGAAAATACATACTGAACACTTTGAGTCATATAACATCATGAAACATGTTAGAAATAATTTTGTTCTTACTACTTTCATTGTCATTTATGGCCATCTGGAGCAGTCATAAGCAGCTAGCTGTACTTAATTTGTGAAGTATTTTGCATAATGTGATCCATAATATTTCCTTTCTGATGTCATGTAATAAATATCAAGATTTATTGCTCAACAAATGGATGCAATGAGAACAAATATAAAGAAATATGAAACAAAAGTCACTCATAAAATGCAAACAAAAGTCATCCAAAGCTATTTACATGTTATTAAACTATACACAAATTATTAGTCATTACTTACTAATACAATAATAATAATAATAATAATAATAATAATAATAATAATAATTATTATTATTATTATTATCTAATAATATCAAACTTATAATCTTCATTATCGAAACGAAGGTATGCTCTCAAAATTATATCCTCTTTGTCCTTTAGTAGCTCTGTATATGTAAATAATGTGATAACCTGCAAGATAATAACAAGCAAACGAGTCACCTCAAACCAGTTTCATTGTTTAGAGGACATTTTAGTAAAGTACAGTCCCACCAACCTGTACCTAAAGCTGCAAAGCCCTCCCTCTTAAATAATATTAATTCCACTGGGATGGGAAAACACCCATGGCTGCTGGAGGAGTGAAGTGTTTTCTTATTTTTAATTTTTATTTAATTCATTAAATTATTAATTTACCTCAATTAATTATTATTTTTTGTCTATTGTTTTTCTCTAGCTACCGTTCATTACTCCATATATTTTTAGCACTTTTTACACTTTTGTACATATTTTATCACATTTCGGCGTTCGCCGCATTTTTATCTAGTTTTTACATATTTATGCTAATTCTTAAAACTTTTATTCTCACTTGAAAATGACCTCCGAGGGGTCGAAACGTCGTGACTTTTTATCGTTAGTTTTTATTACAAAATCTATATATCTAAAAGACTTCTGATTAAGATTTCAAATACAATACACATGACTAAAAAGAAAAAAAACAACAATAACAAACACACAC
>NC_090879.1:8945659-8950659 GCF_036669935.1 Montipora foliosa
CCAGTCACGGAGGCCAAGAGGAAAGCGATGCTGGCTCATAAGCAGAACCCTTCTCCAAGCACACGCAACACCCTTCGAGCAGCTAGGAGCAAGGCCTGGCAGACCGCCCGCCGCTGTGCCAACGAGTACTAGCAGATCAAACAAGAACTTAACCTATGGATTTCCTCATGTTTGTCATCGCCCATTTCATCCCTCCAAAGTAAAAACAATTTCCATCTCCTCTGACAACGACTTATCTCCTTTGAGGAGGTCATGTCCAGAAGCCATAATTCGTTTATGCAAGACGTAACAAATAAGAAAACAGCCTAGACACACATAAATACAATTTGTACCTAATTTTGTAATATTTCGGACGTTATTTGGACATTGAAATAAGTTTTCGCTTTTCATTTTCTTACAGCGACTTGAAATGTTTGCCCCCTGGCGATCCCAGAACCCTTTGCATATAAACAGGGATCCGATTACTGGCAACTCATTCATTGTTCCTTGCCTTCGTGGACCTCACCAAAGCTTTTGACTTGGTGAGCAGAAGCGGGCTCTTCAAGATCCTCCAGAAGATTGGCTGCCCTCCAAAGCTCCTGGCGATCATCACCTTCTTTCAACAGGACATGCAGAGTACGGTCTGCTTCAATGGGGCCACCTCCAATGCCCTCTTTAGGGAGTTGCAATAAAGTATGTATGTATGACTTCCCAGTCAGTAGTGGAGTAAAGCAGGGCTGTGTCCTTGCTCCAACCCTGTTCGGGATTTTCTTCTCGATGCTGCTCCAGTATGCCTTTGTAGACTACATCCGGAAGAAGTCAGATGGCAAACTCTTCAACATTGCCAGACTCCGCGCCAAAACCAAAGCTTATGTGGTGCTCACATGGGAGCCTGTTTCCAGACGATGCTGCTCTAACATCCCACAGCAAGGAGGGCCTCCAACATCTCGTAGAAAAATATTGTCCCAAGCCTGCAAGTAGTTTGGGCTAACGATCAGCCTCAGGAAGACGAACATCCTGGCACAAGGTGCTGAGTTCTCCCCAGTCGTCACCATTGACAACACAAGCTGGAGGTTGTGGACACCTTCACCTACTTGGGTTCCACCATGTCAAGCTTGACTTCACTGGATGCTGAGATCAGCTGCAGGATCGCCAAAGCAGCTGCTGTTATGGCCAAACTCAACAAGCGAGTGTGGGGCAATGACATGCTGAGCGAAAGGACCAAGATGTGCGTCTACCAAGATTGCATCCTATTGACTCTCCTTTATGGCAGCAAGTCGTGGACAACCTATGACAGACAAGAGTGGCGACTCAACGGATTCCACCTCCGCTGCCTTCGGTGCCTGCTGCACATCAGGTGGCAGGACAGAGTCACCAACATTGAGGTCCTGGAGCGTGCTAGCTCACAGAGCATGCCATCACTGCTCATTCAGTGACGCCTTCAATGGCTCGGCCATGCACATCGCATGGAGCCTGACTGCCTGCCAAGAGAAATCCTTTATGGAGAACTGTGGGAGGGCGTAGGTCGACTGCTGCTGCGCTACAAGGACATTATCAATCGAGACTTGCGATCTGCACTAATCGACACCAGTGCATGGGAGGACATCACCAAACAACGAGATACATGGCGGCAAAATGTCAAAGTGTGGGTTTCAAAGGCGGAAGCGAACGCTAGAGTCCAGGCTACATGCAGGAGAGCGGCGAGGAAAGAACGCACAGCCTCTGCACACGATTCCACAAGGCACGTCTGGGTCACCTGCAACAGAGACTGCCACTCCAGGATCGGGCTACACAGTCATACAAGATCCTGCCCAAATCCCCAGCGCTAACCATCGCCTCTTCAAGACGAGGATGCCACTATTATATTACTATTATTGTTCGGACTTCCGAGGAACAAGCTTTTGGTGGAATGCTTTTGAAGCCGTTCAAAAAAACTCACAGCACATGTTTTACAGACTCTAAAAACATTGAGCTCTGCTCATTTTTTAAACAATAGATAAAATACTCCTTCTTGGTCTATTAAAGAGTACTTGGAAAAAGAAAAACTCAAAGTTATGGCAGCAAGACTGAGTCAGCCAACAACTTGTAGTAACTTATTACTATCTTGGTAAGAGTCCTCACCCATTGGGAGCCAAGGAAAGTGGCTTAGGAACCTTTGTGTTCAGAATAACTACGATGTAGACTGGAAGGTTGCATACACAATTGCTTTTAAATGTATGTCTTCTACCAAATTAAGAACCTTTCATTTTAAATTCTTACATCGGAGGATTGCTACAAATGATTTTCTGAAGAGAATGAACCTTGTACAATCAGATACATGTTGCCTTTGTGAACGAGAAACAGAGACTACTACTCATCTTTTCCTGAGCTATTCCATAACAAAAGGTTTTTGGAAAGATGTTAAACAATTGCTCTTTCAAATTAAATGTGCCTTGGGAATGATTTTGTTCACTCAGATCTTCATTAGGAATTATGGGGCTGTCAAACGTCCCAACTCATACAGCTATTGATCTTGTTCTTCTACTTGCACAATATCATCTTTATTCTTGCAAATTAGGCGGAGCCTCCCCTTGTATGTCAGCCTTCAATAGTAAACTTAACACAACTATTATTCAAATTGAAAAACAGATAGCCCTATGCAGTCACAGTTAAACAGCCTTAAATCTTGAAATGAGCTGACAGTCTCGTAATGAATGCAAAACTATATGGGAAAGCGATAACTAATAACGACATCAATTGCACGTGTATCTGTCATACTTGGAAACAGCTTCGGAAAAATAATTAATTCAAACTTGCCACCATTTATGGGATAAAATTCCAAAAGTCACACCCAAAAGTAATTAGGGACTTTAATTCCTCCACCTCGTTTACGCTGTAAAATGCGGACAAATTATCCTAAAACTAAATTTATACAAGCAGTTTCAGGGCAAAAATAGGGAATGAAAGGTTCACATTTGTAATGCTCATGTTGTCACCAGAACTTCAAATTTGGTGATTTCAGGTCGCCGTTATGCATAGTACTGCAAAAAGATGTGCTAAAATGTGCAAAGCAAGATTATTTTTCCTCTTTTAACCAATGATATTCTGACTTACTTTGTGGTGTTGTCAGAGCTGCATCATCATCATGTAGTCATTTCTTAAACTCCCTATTATCGCTGTTAATGTTGCTGCATTAAGTAAGGACGACATCAGGTAAAAACCTGATCTGATTTGAAATTTTCTTCATCTGGGGTTTATAATGAAAAATGGGTGACAAGCAAATTACTAAGAAAGTGTAATTGAAACAATTTTTACCAGAAAGAAATTTTCCCTTCAAAATAATAATGTATAGCTCACAGTGCTGTGTGACTTAAGGAAAAAACAACTGACATTTCGAACATAATTGATTGCACTGACAGTCACGGTGGCAACTCGATCTTTGACGTTGTTTAATGAACCAAATTTTCATATCTTACTATCCCAGCAATGCAGCATAATGGTTTTAGAAACTTCATTTATTTAAACGTATTTTGATTACTCCATCAAATTGCAGCCAAATTTTTAGCGCATTAATATTGGTCCCTAACTTCTTCCACAAACTGTTTCGTCGCTGGCGAATATCAAATTTAGGTTTCCTATCTGTGTTTTCAACCAGTCAACATGAGTTTTGGCACACTGATTTTGAAAAGCAAACAAGCACTGAAATGTTTTTTTTAATATGCAAAGAAATAAGTCACCAGGAGAGAGCTTCAGGAACCACACAAAAGAAGAAACATCAACTACATTATTAGGCTAATTTGAAAGTTATTGCTCTTTAAAATTAAGGTTATCCTGATGTGCACACATGAAACAAGAAAAATTATAGTGTAGTTGGAGATATATAGCAGTTAAGGAAAAAAGGATAGAAAGAATTGAGCCTTCATTGATTAGTCCATAAAAATAGTAGCACTTTTTGAAGACAATAAATCTCATTGCATTACTTTCAGATCCGATATGGCCGTTGAGTGCACGTGCGTGATCAAATGCAAATTCAACTTACTCCACGCCCACAAGTCGTTAGTCATAAATAAATAAAGAGCACTTCATACAGCTATACAAAAAAGATACAAAAGTGGCCAAACTCAGCGTTGAGTTATCAATGAAGAACATTTAAACGTCAATGAAACTAATACGTACTGTACTGCAATTCTAGTTCAATAAGAATGAAAATCGATCTTGGCCCAACCTTTACAGTTACCTTATTTCCAGACCATATATCTCCAAAGCCTAAATCTCTTTCTTCACTTACTTCCCCGCTCCTCTCAGAGGCTTGTTGTTCGTTATGCACTTGAACTTCTGGCTCGATAGGTCGCGGCACTCGCGATTTCGACTGTTTCTTATAACTTGCTCTTGTCCGTGTTGCTACATTAGAAACGTCATCGCTGTCTTCGTCATCGGATCCGGAATCTACCAACTCGTTTTTCTCACCATACTGTGCAGTGGAAGCCATGGATATTCACAGTTCAGTTACGTGTACAACCCATGTTCCGAAACAATCAGATTCAATAAAAAATTCAAGTGTTATTAATTACAAAGTTGAGCTTTTCGATCTTCATTTTGTTTTTAAGTAGCCTCGTTTTCGTGTTTTCAGCCTTATTGCCGAAAAAGGCTAGATCGAGGTAGCCTCATTTTCAATAGGAAAAACCCTGCGAGTTAGTTCTGGATTACGGAGCACGACCACGGAGCCACGGAGCACGGGGTATTTTGTTCAGATCCAAGATGGCTACCTCAAGTGAAAGTTCAGACGATGATTTAGACAAGTTTGCTTCTATTGCAAATATCGTCGATTCTGGTAATGTCTTTGTCTTGGACATGCAAATAAGTGGCAGAGTATTCTGCTTAAGCTGTTTTTGTCTTGTAAAACAAACAATAATTATTTATTAGTAAAATCCAACTAGTGGTCTATTATCAATGCTGCGTTCTGATTGGTTGAGCTACTAGTAGGCTATTTGTTATAGCCCACTAGTAGCGAAAAGCGCCGGCTTTGAAAACCAAAACAACAA
>NC_090879.1:8955659-9008159 GCF_036669935.1 Montipora foliosa
GAGGTTAAAAGGAAAAGGAAACTCAAGAAATCCAAGAAAGAAAAACACAAAACGTGACTATTTCAGATATAGACAGCAACTGGTATGTAATGTCACGTCCTAGGCTGTCTTAGTTCGTTGCACTCAAATATGTTTGTGAACTAAGAACATTTGGTACAAAATGTCATGCACCGCTTGCAGGGAGCACGTGGCTTTGTCAGCATGGCCCGTGTAGCCGCTTGGAGGCAAACAACGAGAAGAGAAATGGAGGGGTTATTTGATAGGTTATCAATATTAGCCCAAGAGAACTGTTAAGTTGTCTAGTGTCTGGTGCAAAAAGCTGTATTTATAGAATAGAACACAGACACAACTTTTTGAAGTCTCCAATTGCTCTTCCCCCCCCCCCCCCCTTCCTTTTCTCATCCGAATATTTTATGTGGTTTAAAGGGCGGGAAAATTTCGCGCTCTTTTCACGACGGTCAGCTGATGGCACGCTTGTTACATCACCGATTGAGGACAATTTTACCATTTTGAAATTGAATAAACATGAAAACATATCAAAATTGCGATTCAACGTTTGTGAATTAAGGAGCGCTGCCCGGAACTTCCTACATAGAGTTTCCCAGAGCCTTGGGTCGATCCAAGGCTCTGGTGACGAGAATGACTCTAACACCAACCCCGTGTGGCCAACACATCACGCATGCGCACAACCGTCCCACTCGGTCAATTAGCAGCCATGGACAGCTGTTTCGGCCTTGCTGGGCCTCATCAGCGTGGCGTAGCTAACATACCAGGCGGGTGTTTTAAGTAAGCAATTTTACAGGCCGGGACAGAAAAGAAATGAACGCAGGCCGTCTTTCCAAATTACAATATGATTATGTTTTGGTCTATAAATGACTGTTCATTGGATGGACCACTTAAACAATCAATGCCAGCTAGTTTAACTTTCAATTTCTCGTTTAAGCGAAGGGACCATAACAGTATAGGATGGACATCCGCAGCCCGTGGGGGAGGGAGGAAAAGGGTATATAGAATTTCGAATAATTTCCAGTAATTGTCTTCGAAACTGGTAAATCATTCTGCGTAAGAAATCGCAAACTTTTCCACTTTATTCAGTCTCCGAAATTACATTTTTTGTTTTTGTTTTTACAACCTTTGTTCTTTTTGGCAGTGTTTTTTCGTACGGTACCCGTACACCGATCTATATTTGCTACTCATACGTGAGTCTTAGAATGATTATTACAGGTTCTAACCCTAACCTTGAACGACAAAGTCACGCATTTATTGAAAGCTAACCGCTTTAAAATGGGTGCTTAGACTTCATACTATCAGCGCTATTTGAAATTAGTGCTTAGACTTAAATTGTACGCGAGAAACACAAGGCAGGTCAGATGGCCGGTAATATTCGAACGGAAGAGGTATTTCGAGAAATTAAACTGGCGTCAATGCCGTTGTTTGATTTCTGAATTGTATATAAAAGAATTTAAGACAAGATAAGACTTCCCGAGTGTTATTGAACCTGCAATAATCATTCTAAGAAGACTCCCGTATGAACGGGTTGGTGTAAGAGTCCCGTACAAATATCCTCTTTGTTTCTTTTAATATGGTTTGAAAGACTGGAAAAGTGGTCACAGTTTGATCCATGACCGAGCAATGAAATGGAACGGGTTGGATACCCTGTTAACGTCACAAATTACTTTGCATCGCTGTTTTCGAAGAACTATCCAAATTTATAAAAAAAGCGCAATAATGCAGGCATTTTGATTGGTTCTCACCAACGATCTATTGGATGACAGAGACAGCTGACGTCATCATCAAGAAATTTTAATTCTTTATCATACAAAACACATATATACATGCCAATTTTTTGTTCTCACCCCATTTTGACGCCACCTGGGGAAGCTTGGCAACATATAATCTGTTTGTTAAAGGGAATCTCCACTCTTATTACAGAATAAGTTTAAACCGAAGGAAATTATGTTTACAATCAAATTTGTTCGAAATTTGTTTTTAAAAAAGTGTTTATATCAGGAATAGTGAATTTTAAAATCGCTTCTTTTCACTTTCAAGTTTTGCGGGCGCCGCTATCTTGAATAGTTGTGACGTGTTACGGTTGCCCTATTGTTCTGACACAAAGAGCTTTTGTCCAGTAACAATAGGGCAACCGGAACAGGTCACAATTATTCAAGATGGCGGCGCCCGCAAAATTTGAAAACAAAAATAGGCGATTCAAAAACTTATTTCTTTCAGATGCAAACGCTTCCTTTGAAAATATTTCAGATTGACTTGGAGGTTCCCTTTAACCGCGCCAGACAATGAGCGGCATACGTAATAAATGAGGGAAGTAACTACAACCTAATTCCCAGGTCTCGCATCTCCCCTTCTCTTCTCCGTTGCTCCCCGTTCCAGCGGAAGGAAGATGAGAGACCCTGGGGACGACTTTGAAAATCGGCGCATGTGTGTCTCACTAATTTTCTCGAAATTGAACTCCATAGACCTTATTCATAAATGGCGGTCAATCTATAATTCTTTTGTCCAAGTGCAAATTAGCCTACGAGGTTCCGATACCATGCAGTGAATAGGCCATTTCCGAGTTCGTGTCTGCTTCCTCTTTAAAGGGAGTCTAAGTGCAAATTTTTTCTTATGAAAATTAGTTCATATTTAAAGTAGAACTTATTACCATCACAAAAACTTCGCACTCAGACTGGCTTTGAAGAGGAGGCAGACATGAACTCGGAAATGGCCTATTGAAAATAATTCTTGCTCTGAAATGAGGCTTGGTAGGCTATTTTTCATATATATTAGCAAAATAATCCGAAGCTAACAGGAAAGAGTGAACGAAGATCAAACAAGTCTTTTTCAAGATTTTGGAAAACGCCTGATATTTGTCATGTAAATTCCCTTGTATCATCGACCATCATTCCCACGTTAAAAAAAAAAACATTCATAATCACAGTTAACATGCATAATATACAATACGCACTAACTTGAAATCTACATTTGTGTGATTGGTCCGCAGAGAAGTTACCCAGCTAATTCAGAATCGGCCAGAGCAGTTTTCGCTCTGCTCAATAGACCGTATTCATAAACGGTGGCTAAGTAAATATTCTTTTGTCCTTATACTAATCATCCGCACTAGCCTAGTTAGCACGAACAAAATTCAAAAGAAGTTTTGCTCCTAAGTGAGGCTAGTCAGGATGATTAGCACAAAGACCATGAATTATTTCTTGACAGCCATTTGTGATTACGGTCTATGAGTTTTTTGACCACGTCGTATTTAACAATTAGACCTGTAGCCCGCAAGGGCTACGGGTCAATAGCTCATGAGGCGTAGCCGAATGGGCTATTGACCTGTGGCCCTTGAGGGCGAAGGGTTTAATTGTTTTAGTATCACCCAACTAGTCGGACAGATAAGGCAATAATAAAGATAGCAAATGCAAGTTGAAAAAATATTTATTTGGGAATAAAACGAAAGAAAGCGTCACGCTTTTCGGTACTGGAGGACTATTACTAATAGTCCTCGAGTAGCGTAGCCAATCAAAATGCAGGATTTGCATTAGTCCACTAGTTGGGTGATACTAAAACTGCTTATTTAGTCTAACTTTGTAGTCAGAGGAGATATGATAATTGGTTGCAACTGTACTCTGTTCTGTCCATTTTCACCTTCAAAGGCGTGAAGGTTGCTGGAGATCACTTCATTACAGTCACTGAATCCTGTCACAGAGCCGTGATTTGCTTCGAGTTTTCCGGTAGGAACTCAAAACTTCCACCCTCGTTCACGATCCCCAATTCAGCTGACTTTAAATTGTTTGCCGTTGCAGAATTTGAAGCACTATTGTCTCCACTGCTTTGATTCTGTCCGTAAATAGACCATCCTCCCGACATCTTGAATTTTCGAAATACGCTGCTCCGTGATCTCCTCCTACCAGAGACTTGACGCGGATTAACGTAGGCCAGTGTGCAGCCAAGACCAAATTCAACGAGTCGAAACGACGATTCAAAAATCAGCCATGACCAAGGTTCGGGTACTTGTGCCCCATCGCTAGAGTACATATTACGCACCACGAAGATTGAGTACAGCTGTAAAACAACGCTTATCAAACCCAAAACCACTGTTATGTACGTAATCTTTACCAGTTTAGTTACATTCGGAGCGGGTGCTTGTTTGGTTGTAAGGTCACTGAACCTCCGCACGGATGAACGAGATTCATGCACTGATCTAAGAATCACCCGTCCACTGTAAATGAAGCTCATTGACAGTATGAAGCTCAGAAACAGGAAAAACGTTTCGCAAGCGATTGTAAAAGCTCTCCAGTCTGCGTACAGCGATATCATTACTTCCGTAACCAAAGACAACGAAAAATGGAACACAATTACACAAGCCACAAATTTTACGCTCTGTAGTTTTTGAGGATATAGTGTAAGTTTGGATAGCTGAAGAAACGCCAAGTGAACTAGGAAAAACGATGCGGTAATGCACGGGTAGGCGATACCAAACAATATCCTGGTTAATATCACCGGGCAATCGCCGGGCAAGAAACATTGCTCGGATTCATAAGGATTTATAAAGAAGAACGCAGCTCGTGTAGAAGCAAATAGTAGAAGTAGAAAACTGATGACTATCGCGATAAGGGGCTTTCGTCTGTGTTTCCTGTTTGCCAAATCAATAAGTGACCACAGAGCATAAAATGCCAGTAGAGAAAACATGGTCCCGAGGCCCAACCAGTGAAGTTCCCAGGTCCATTTCCAGGTTTCTAGAGCTTGGTTCCAATGTGGTAGGGGCTCGAAAGCAAGCTCACTCGTAGGTTCCTCGTGCGGAATTAAATTCGGAGTTCTCTCTGGTGCACTCTCAGGTTCACTTGACGGAGTCGAGTTCGTCATTTTGTGGCTACCTACCTACAAGCGAAGAAAAAGAAAACTTGAAATATGCCTTTTTCGATATATTAAAATTCAGCTTGAAAGAGAGGTTTAGAGAACAAAGGCAAAAGGACCCATGCACGCACTGTTCACAAAGACTGGTGCACCGAGTTCCCAGAGTTGGGTCTGTCCTTTTGATAATGACTTGCAGGGGCACCCAACGACTCTGTTCCTCACATTATCTGTTCCCCAGAGGAATCTTGCTGGCTGGCAAAAATACAGGTGTTTCGATGAGCTGGCTGGGAAATTTTGTTATTGATAGAGGTTTTGCCTGGGAATTACTGACTTTTTCTAGCATTTCAACCCGAGCTGGCTGTAGAAACTCTGAAGACTGAGGACGACTAAAAAAAAAAAAAAAAAAAAAAAAAAAAAAAAAAAGAACCCCTTCCCTCTCCCAGAGAATAGTCACAAACATACGACGGCTGGTCAGAGTGATTGCGCTTGCGGAAAAAACCTGTTTTGTCCCGGTTTTGTCGCTTTTGTTCGGTCGTTTTGGATCGAGGGATTTGAAAGCGCGCGGAATTCCTGGCTGGGAAATAAATTTGATCAGCCGGCTGGGAAACCAACCAATTGTATCTAGCTGGCTGGGAAATTTCTTGTGTGTCTTGCTGGGAAAAAGGAACAGATAATGTTTTCCCAGCAACACTGAAAAACACCTAAAAATGCCTTAATAACATTTATTTTCATTAACTGGGGTATAATAATACATTTTACAACAAATTGGTCGTTGGGTGCCCCTGGACTTGACGTTTCGTATGTGCTCTACATACATTTTCAAAAGTAACCGTTGAAATTTAAAACAGCTATTTATATATAACAAATCGGATGAGGGGACTGGAACCTAGATTAAGCAAATACTTAACAGTAAAATATATAATAATAATAATTATAATAATAATAAAAACAGAAAAGATTAATAAAGCATCAGCTTTTCACTTCCGACGTTGACGTTGAAAGCTGGCTCAAGTTCTTGAATAAAGAAGGTCTCTTTTATTTTACAATGATAGTCAGTTTTTCCCTTCGCTAAAATATCATTGTATCATTGTAAAACTATCATTGACTTTCATTGTAAAATAAAAGAGACCTTCTTTATTCAAGAACTTGAGCCAGCTTTCAACGTCAACGTCGGAAGTGAAAAGCTGATGCTTTATTAATCTTTTCTGTTTTTATTATTATTATAATTATTATTATTATATATTTTACTGTTAAGTATTTGCTTAATCTAGGTTCCAGTCCCCTCATCCGATTTGTTATATATAAATAGCTGTTTTAAATTTCAACGGTTACTTTTGAAAATGTATGTAGAGCACATACGAAACGTCAAGTCATTATCAAAATGAAAAAGTTCAATATGTTTATCACTGCTGTTTGTGTCTTATTTTTGGGTCTGTCCTCTTGGATTTCTGCCTTTGTGGTATCATATCATGGTTGGGAAGGAACGTAACAAGCCTCTCTAGAAACCGAGGGTTAATAATGGTAGTTCCACTGAGTGTAGTGCAATTTGGTCTGAAATCATCCGTGTGATTTCAAAATCGAACTAGTGCTCAGCGCGAGTTCGATTTGAAATCATAAGTATGATTTCATACCAAAATTTCACGTACCATTTTACTGATTACATCCAAAAAATTAAATCCCACAATTCAATCGCTCAAACACAGTATTTTAGTTAGTACCAATATTTTTACTGATCTAGTTGCCGGTTTATATACAAAGCGGACACAAAATGGATACTAACCCTAACCCTAACTTATGTGGAATCCATCTCAATGTGCAGTCAGAAGTTAAAAGTTTAATGCTACTTGTTGTCTGAATACTCCCCTTTTAAATGTAGGTTTTCAGCCTGAGGGAGCTCATTAACATCGTTCAGAAAATTTAAGTAATTAAATTTAATCTTTTTTTAAAGTAAAGTTTTGGGAACAAAAGTTGCAAAATTGGCCACACAGTGGCTTTGTTTGTCTTTCATTTTTCCGCAATTTGATTGGTTTCTTTAAACAAGCCTTGAAATGTGATTGGTTGTTTTGTGTTAGTGTTCCTTTCTCATTGGCCTGAAAAAGGGTGCGATTTAGAACCAAAAATGGTGCGATTTGTATAGATAATCACATGATTTCGAGTGCAATTTGGAATAAATAAGCACGAGTAAATTATTTCAAAGACGACCAAAAGAAAAATCCCAGAAAAATCATGTGATTACTTATTTATAACATACATGAAAAACTGATTCGTGATGGTTAAGCAAAAGAAACGCACGCGTATCACGCAATCAGGGAAAAATCCGCCATCCAGGGCGCACGCTTGATTTGAAAACAAAAGATTTTATTGGTTCTGACCAAACCCTATTGTTTGTTAGCCAATCAAAATCCAGAGTTTCAATGTGTAATTTGCACTGGTGTTACACTTTTTGCACTGTGTTACACTTGAACTGCACTGCTCTCAGCCAATCAGAATCGAGCAATTTTTTCATGCATATTATTATTTCAAATAAACTTGGCTGAATCAATAATATTTCATGGCAAGCGACTGCCACCAGCAACATCTTGACAAAATTCCGGCCACAACTGATTTCTTCATCCGTACAATTGATCAAAAGCATACCTTCCTCCCGTCTGGTGAAGTTTCTCAAGTTTTGTCCGTAAGTATATTCTACAAAAACTGCTTTCCCTGATAAGTTATTGTGATATGCGTGTCCATTGTTTCAAATAACAACAAATGGTTTCCAAGCCAACAGTTTCTAAAATTAGGTAAAGGCACAAACTTTTCTTTTTTCAGCATCTCTAAAGTAAATTTACAATCGGTACATAATCATTATTTGTACTGAATTTTATTTTCATCCAGCAAACGAGCAGGCGTTTCTTCCCGATATGTCAGTGCGATCGAAAGTCCTCGTTATTTGCTATGCATCTATTTTTTAAAAAGCCTCTATTTATGGTGCACTCATTTAATCGTGCCTGTAACCATCTTGAAGAGAAACTACCCTTAAAAGGTGAAATCCTATAGTCTGGAATTCCTTTTTTCCCAGCACTGAAATCCACCCTGCTTAACTTAAACAAGGAGAATGATATCCTGATAAACGGTAGTCAAAAAGAACTATCAGCCGGGCTTCCGCTTACAAAGATGATTTTGTACCATTGCACCCGGATTACGAGTGTCTAGTTAGAATCGGAAACTGCAGCTCGTTGTCTCAAGGAATTAATGTTTATCGTTACGCGGAGCTACTGAGAGGGCAACTCCAGATACGACATATGGAAGTGAATGAGCGAAAAGCCTTTTAAAGTAATTTAAGCCCTGCGAAATGGCATCAACTAGAATCAACAAAACTTCGATGTCTTTTAAGAGAAAGACAAAGCCGCTAAGACAGTCCTAACAATTCGAAAAAAAACAAACAAAAGCGATGTATCTGCTCCATTCTAAGAGCTGACAGACCCCTTACGGATGGGCTCACGGGAAAAGCACTTTGTGCGCTAGTTTTAAGTTGTTTTCATTTTGACATTGTATTCAATTTCGGGAAAGAAATAACTTGAATGCAAATTTTCCTCTAGAGTAACTTTTGCAGAGACATGGTCCAGTTTGCAAATCAAATTTTGTTATGTCTATGCCAGTCACGTGATTGATAAGTGAAGTTTAATTTTTTTAGCCTGTACAGAAAGGATTTTTTTACCGCTGTTTATAAAAAAAATGATAATATGTTAGAGAGGCTGATAAGATTCAAGCCACGAAAAAGTGCCTCTCAGTGGTGCCAAAAAATTGAACGAGCGGATATTTTAGTGTCACCATTAACAAGTTTGCGAAACGACCACTATCAGATGCGGTAGCAGTCACGAAAAACGAAACCCGCTATTTTGGCGTCTGGACTCAAGCTTTAAACAGAAATGAAAACAAGTTTCCGTTAAAGAAGGCGGTCAAAGGTCTCAGCTTCATTATTGCGATTAAACTAGAAACAAACAACAATGATTTTGTCCCCAAGATAAAATGAAATCGTCGTACCACTAAGGGCAATATAAATGACCAGTACTTGCCCTTGAATTAAATGAGGATAGTTGCCACTGACTGAAGAGGAGACCACTATAATTGACCACAAAAAAGAAAATTGGCTTCCAGACTTGAACTGTATTCTTTTAAGGAGAGACTATCAAGTTGATCGATTTTTGTTTGGCGGTGATTCTGTTTAACAATGCAACAAGAATGCACAGCGGAAAAAGAAAGCCTGGAACCCCGTTCCTCGAAAGTTCGAACACATTTCGGGTCCGAAAAGCCACATCCGAATGTGCCATCCGCTTGTTTTAATAGACTGGTATTTGTTTTCAAGGTAACAAAAAGAAAAATGGTGGTGGAGTTTGATGGCTAAATAGCTCTCCATTTTTCTTTTTTTAAGAAACAGAGGAAATTGTGACACCCGAGGAGAGCCCGAAACGTTCCGATAATCTCGAGAAACGAGCCCCTGTAGTAACTGCAGAATACGCGGCCACGATTGTGATCTCGTAGCAGCATCGCGTTTGAAGAACGAATCGTATCATAACAATACACGCTATTCATCAGCAAATAAGTGGCCGAGAATCCTGCAATGTAGCTCAAGGCCTCAGTAAAACCAGCATGATTATGAAATAAAAGTAGACGA
Source organism: Montipora foliosa (assembly GCF_036669935.1). NCBI lineage: Eukaryota > Metazoa > Cnidaria > Anthozoa > Scleractinia > Acroporidae > Montipora > Montipora foliosa. Next base: position 8,965,168 of record NC_090879.1, read on the forward strand.
AAAATGAAAAGCATTTCCTAGAAAGTTATTTTTTTTTTCAATTTTCACTGATAGTTTTTTTATGCCAGATCTGATACTTCTTTGTCTAAACACGCAAAATTAAAACTTCCGGGAAAGTTAAATGGAAACAGTCTCACCTTTTCTTCAGCGTATAGTTGTTAACTGTGGATTAGTAAACTGTATTCCCTCCGTAAAGATAATTTCACACTAATTGCCCCGGGCGGGATGATGATGACGGAAAATACACTCTTTTGTTGTTGCGGACTCGCTGTTTATAACTAATGATCACAGCCGCTTCTTTTGGTTAGTGAACGCAACACCTGCTACACGAATGGTATGAAATACGTCTTCCCTGCTTCTACGCCAACTAGAGACCAATTCGTAGACTCAAGATAGAAAAACACGCGCATTCCGCAACCTTCACCAAGAGTGTCGATATCGAAGTGGCGAAACGTGACCAGTAAGCGCAGGGAATAATATTCGTTAATCGATATTGCAGGTCTGATAAAAATGAGAGGCTGCAAAATGAGTTATCCTTTTAATTATTTATGGTCAATATTAGAATTTGTATCTCAAACTCCTCTTTGTTTTCGAATGACAGCGAATGGCATTCTTAAACACGCGAAATCGTAGGAGGTAAAAGTTAGTGGAACAGATCATGTGACCTTACAGCTTGATTACAACCATACCACGCACACTTTCTAAAAATCTTGTAACTCATCAAAAGAGCCTTCCGGGCATTACATTTACTTCAACAGTCCGGAAACCACTATATCTCCATTTTATGGCTACAAGAATTAAGTACTAAAGCGACTTCAACTTACTGCGGGGTTTTTTTTTTGCTTGTTTTTGTTTTTTGTTGTTGTTTTTTTTCTTTTCCAGTCACGTTGGCTTAACTACACCGCAGGCACCAAGTCATGATTGTTACTGCGAGAGATACTTAGTAACAATTCAAAGTAGGAGAAGTACTTTTGCATGAACATGCCCTGAAACCCTACATATATTCAGAAACTGCTTTAGGACCGGAAATGAATCGAAATTAAATTGTTCGCAATTGCTTCCGGAACAAAGCCTCTGGAACCTTCCAATTAACCATGCCACCCGCCTTGTGGACTTTCCGACAACGGAAGTCTGTTCAGTTATTTGAGTTTTCCTATAAGACTGAAATCTTGCAAGGCCAAACATAAACGACCATTGGTTTTAATAGGCTACATACCACTGACATTCAAAGTCTATATAGGAGCTCTGTTTATTTGTTCATCAGAGCTCTTTCCTTTTATGGTCGTCCTGGCAGTGTCTTTCAATGGAGATGGCGCCCCGCCCGGGGATGGCGCCGACTTCCCTCAGGTCGAACACGGGATCAGCCAAGTCAGGAGGAACCACGAGAATGAATTGGTTTTTAAAATTAGCCGAATTTGCAGCCACTTTGTTCTATCGTTTGACGCAAAGCGTCTAGCCGGTGTGAAAAAATGATTCTTAATTACGCAGCAAAAAACATAAATAGCTGATTTCGTCATACTCGCGTAGTTCACTGTAGGTAATGTGCCAGCACTGACGGTGTATCATATATTCGATATTGGACTGATTTCGTGAGTTTGTTAAAGTTTACAAAGCCGTGGCCGCAAATGACGACAAACTATGCAAACAGTCGTGTTTGGGCTATGTCGTAAAGATTTGTGTTTATGTGATCTTAACCATATGACAGTAGGAGTCGTCTGTTTTCATTCTTTATTTCTTATCAAGTTGTTCCAGTTTTGTTTCACTACCGTAAAGAAAATCATTTGATTTGAACACATTACCGAGATCTACGACATCACTTTTTTTCCCATCTTCTACTTAAATCGAGTATCTTCATTTTAATTGTTCGAAGCCGGGAAGAGGACGGTAGGGGAAAGAAACTAGAGCCACTGTCAGTTTCGGGATCGATTGCATAATTTTTTAAAGGGCTCCAAAGTCACGTGATCCCAGTTGAACTCAAATACAGAAAAAATGTCTTGTGTAATGATCCAAGCATTTGTCAAATTGTTTTGATTATTTACACATTTACGATAAGAGAATTCGCCGCGCCTGAAAATTACTCGTTAGCCTTTAATCGATTGGGAGAAATAGTGATGGATCTACAAACTGGAGTAATAAAATCAGGAGCTCATCCTCCTGATAGAATTTAATATCATGATATTTCATTCCATCCGATAATTACATGAAAATGAGAACCGTTTTTTGGATCTCTTTCCGGCTGATAAACGATTTGCCAAGAAAAGAATTCCATGCTTGTAACGATGACAACGCCTTGTATTGCGTGGTCATAGTATCAGTAAGGTAACCGTAAATATTGCGTTTCTTTTTACTGCATCTGACACCGAGCGGGATGCAATTTGGATAATTTTTGGGGTTTCAGTAAGTTTATTAAGCGTATTTAATTCATGATCCCCCTGCATGTATCAAGTTGACTGCAAAGCATATTGGCAGCCGGTTGCCACTTGACAAACTTTTAGCCCAGTCCGTATTGCTTCGATATCACTTTTCAACCTACAGGCATAGCTCTGTCTTTCCTTTTTAAACTGGTGAAGCTTTGCCTCCAAAATGCGAAAAAGGAAAAGCAATAAAATCATGAAACAATGTATGTTACTTCAAGAATTACGTAATAAAATGATGAAATTTAGGTTTCTATGTTGACCCGGGGAAACTCGGAAAAATCCAAGTGTTCCTTTACAGGAGTTGAACATGACCTTCCGCCGATTACTAGTTCGGATTCTCTGTCACTGAGGCTCGAACGCCGGGGTTAACACGTAACATCTTTTTCATTACAATTACGTAATACTTCGGAAAAGAAACAAATTGAAGATTTCGAACGTAATTAGAAACAAAAAGTGAAGTGAAAATACTTGGCCTGAAACGTTACCCCCAGAAAAAAAATGCATTTTAATCAACATTGAGACAATAGCTTTGCGAAAAGAAAAGCCATCAGTATTCCCGGCCAATTTAAACTGTTTCAGTTGTATCTTTTCTTTATTGGACTGAGATGTCATCTCACCAAATGAGTTGGCAAGGGTGGAGTTGATGGTTCCCTGGTTAATATACATGAAGATGCATACTAATCTTTTGAATTCGTTACTTCAGAAATTGTACCCCATTAATTAAGGCAAAAAATTTTTAACTACTACTTATGTGTAAAACAGTTCACCGTGTTCAAAATGTTCTCTCTGCTACAACGTCTCAATGATTTTCATCCTTTACATGAACATCAGATTGATTCGGCACAATGTCTAGGAATCTTGAATAATTATTCGTTGTTTCTCGAACGTGGTTTCACACGGGTGCACTGAGAAAAAGGTTCTCACCATTTTGAACCAGTCAGTATTGGAGCCCTACCAGACAATCACTTTGTTTAGGTCTCTTTCAACTTCGCAGGTCAGTTTGTTCTCGCGAAAACTCTAAAGATCGAACTTTCCCATGTCAGCTACTTCGAGCAATCACTGTAAAGTGTATCACTGATGTTATCTCATATGGATCATTGAGGGAACACTTATAACTAATTTTGAGTGGAGCCGGCATGAAACCGTTAGCTCAAAAAGAAGTGTTTGATTCGACACTGATGTAGGCTGAGTTGAGTGCGTGGGTCACAACACCCAATCCGTACGTTACAACTACCATAACTCAACATGGGAAAATACGATCGAGTAAAAATACAAACATAGAGGTATAAATCTCTTCTCAGAGGACCAAGGCTCATTTCCTCTATTACGCAGTGGTTTTTATTTTAACTGTGAATTGAAAATAATTTTTGTCACTTGGATCCTGATTTCAAATTTTCTTCCATTTCCCTTCGGATTTACGAGCTTATGAATCTTTTCAGTTATCATGTGATCAGATTTTTGGTATTTCGATACAAGATGTCAGATATTGAAGAACTAATGCGGGTGAGTATATTGACCAACTACGATTCACGAAAATTTGACTCCCAGATGAATTTTAAACGCACAATCCTCCAAGATATCAGTAAGTAGCCCAAGATTTTGCTTGGGTTCATTTTCATTGACCGTTTTATCTCAATCTACAGAAGTATTAGCTCAGTTAAGAGAATAGCATGTCTTTTTGGCCCTGATTAATAAAACAAGCCTGTCTTCTTACTTGGACGAAGACCACAGTAATTATTCGAATACTCTTTCCTCGTTCAGTTAATGCACCTGAACAAGAGATATCACCAATTATTAAGTTTCAACGAGCACTTACCGGCGCCAAGTTTCCTTGTAAAGCTGCAGTAGGTTTGCGTTCTCAGTTCTGATTGAGCATTGGTTGCCCTCGGTAATCGATGTAGCCTTCAGTGATAAAGATGAGATTGAAATCACAAATGTTCTATTTTTTTGTTTTCGTTCGTAACCGGCTCTTCGAAGAAAACAGAAGCTGTTTGGCACCTCACCAGAAATTTAGCACTTAGTGGACACTTTAATTGACTTGACGTTTCACCGATCCAGTGTGATGCCAGCTTTTTACTTCTTCAGTTGTCAAGCACACCATGAGCGATAAGGGTACTATGCACAGTTTTCGGCCATTGAGTTGCGTAATTAAGTTTTTCACCTTTGAATGAAAAAACAGAAATGGCCAATATTGATCATGACTTCTCTTCTTTACACATCATTTATTTTCATTCAACGCGAGAGTGCGATTGGCTTGTTCATATCATATATTGTCTTCAGTGTGCACTGATAGCTACGGATATTGCTTAAGGGTTTTATGCCTTATTCTGACGCTGGTCAACTTAAACCGACCTACAATAAAAAAGTTGAAAGTTTGTTTGTTTGCTCGTGAGCAGTAAAAACTTTTGGGATTGTTTACCTGTAGTCGGGAATTGTCACTCCACTGTGTCTCGTTGTTTACGGAACTGCCCATGAGACTAAAAGGTTTTATAATGTTAAATGCACGCATTTTGTAGTCTTTTGACACATTAATACTTGTTGCAGATAACAAAGGAGACCGTGAAAGCCTTTACAACAGAAATTATGTGCCATCATAATTTCATAAATTTGTTGTTTGATTATCCGGCACAATTCTCATTTTTGCAGATCGCGGAAAAACTGAAAAATCTGAAAACCCCATCCCTGATGTTTGGTGTGCCTGAAACAATCTCACGTCTATTTGAGTTTCATTTTGAGTTATATTTCCCCGAATTAAACAAAACTCTCATACCGTCGTCCATTCTTGCAGAATTGAGAAGGTGACTGAGCGTGTCATCATGAAGCAGTCCGTGTCATTGACCCTCTTAAATGAACCACGCTGAGTAAAGAAAAAAACATCTAAGACCTATTTTCAGGATACTCAACATTATCTTTCACATTCCATTTACGAAGTGTCAAATGATTTAAACCCCCAGGACACTAAGTGTTCTTAATTTGCAAAGTGCACGGAAATGCAGAAAATTGATTTACTAGGTCCTAACGAGTTGCGATACCCAATGATTGTTTAAAGTTGAAAATGTAGTTTTGAATAGAAATAACTGCCCTTTGTTAATCTACTTGCTTTTTTGGTCTGCGAATTAAATTTTCTGAATTAAGGATCCAAGTGGCCCAGGTAAAAAAATCGATATACCTTTACCTTCAAAGTTCGAACCGAGAAGACCGCTTCAGTTATATAACTGTCTTTTTTTACCTTTCTTCACTTGGCTGCACTTAGCACAAGTACACAAAAGATACCTGCATGTTTACATTTACATGAGAATAAACGAGAATAAATACAAGACATTTTAAAAATCCCGTATTGCGTAGTTTTTTCTCGCATGCTTGGCTAGCTGTTACTAAATACATTACAATACAGATCTTAAGTTAAACAAGGACAATAGGTGGCTGCACCTGCCATGTTGGAAGACGAGAACAATAGATTTGTAATGAGTTCCTTTTGTCAGTCGTCACTCAGATGCAGTATTTGTTCATTTTGCCACTAAGATATGCATCTCTAAGAGAGTGGTTTGAAATCTTCCAATTGATAGATCTTTGTGTGACAATTGTTGACTATAGACGAAAAATAGAAAAAAAAATTCTTGCAGTTATCTGGACAACTTAAGCTGATTGTCTCTAAAACGACAGCTGGCCTCAACAGCATTCAAACCTGTGATGACCCCTGCGATGTCACTGCGAAGCTCTATCAACTGAGCTATGAAGCTACTCAGTGGGGAGTAGGTCAATTCGCTGGGCTCATACGCTAATTTCAGTAGTAGACTATATACATTAGATAACACTTGACGAAGAAGAGGATTAAGTTTCCTATATAGTTGCTATCTATTTCCTTACCGAAGAGGAATTCTATTGGGGATGAAGAAATTAGTTGATATATATTCTTTTGTGAACCACTCTACCACTTCTGGAAAGAAAGTCAGGTCCAGTGACATCGGTTCAGCAAAGAATTTTTTTCAATTAATCACTTGAGAGATTGTCTCTTCACAAACAATTCTGTCTTGGTGACCACTATTCTTGAATTAAATTCTCTTAATTTATTATCTTTGCATATCTTCATTAAAACTTTGTCCATTTGCAAGTCTCTCGCATACTTAATTTCGATTTTCGATTTCGATTGTTTCAAGAGGGGCAAAAATAATTCTAATTGTTCTGTTTGCCAGGGTAAGCTATGGAGACCTCGGTTGAAAATTGGAATATGTGGTCAGAAAGAAAATTTGGTTTATCAATGTATTTTGTCTTTGGAATCACTGGATCCAACAAATACAAATGAGCACGAATTTTCATGTTGTTATTCAAATCCAAAGGGTTTCCTTTTAATACACTACTTTTCCTATCCAAGGCCCAGGGGGTACTTGGGTCAATTTTTGCTGGGTATTTTCCGCTGGCCTCTCCGAACCCCTACACCACATTACACTCTAATCAGTAAAGCCTACCCCATTATAGTCTATTCTGTGGCCAATCCTCGACCCCTTCTTAGTCACTTTTGAGCAAATGTCATCTTAGTCACTTTCTGATTATGCCTCTACCTTATAAAGCCTTTTAAGTAGGTCATCCTTAAATGAATTGACACGTTTGTTAAATTGAATGTAGAACACTTTACTTTTCACTTACAGTACAAACATTCTGGTACATTTGCTAGCCGTAAATATTTACAAACGTACCATACTGAGCCGACTCTTAAATATTAAAACAACAGCACGAACCATTTTTTAACGGCGGATCTTCCTATTTTTAAATCCCTGCTTACCAAAAGTTTCTTATTCCAGAAATTCCGAAAATGTGCGACCCCATTCTAATAACTCTACTAAAAATGTAAACCCATTATAGTCAATCCAGTCGTGAAAATGCGACCCCATCCAGCGGCACATATCCATTAGCCGCTTATAAGGAAGTCCCCCCCCCCCCCCCCTCGGGTTCCAAGGCTCCAGCCGTGCGGATCATTCCGGAATCAGTCTGAAAGAAATGATAAATGGCCGAAATTTCAAAGCTGCACGCGAGGTTGCGTGTGGCGTGCGTGCGGGGAAATCCTGGGACGGATTATCGAACGGCAACTTCGTGTGCTTTCCCAGCTTTCAAATTTAGCTTTCAAAATGTAATGAATATCATTGTGATTGGGCCGCATGGCAAAAAAGGCAAAGAATTTCAAACCATACTTTGAATGCTTTGTGACAGAGTAAAAAAAATTCAAGCTTTTTATTCCATAATTGTTCTAAAACACTAGTATCAAGGGTTTACAACTCAGAGGGAATCTTTTTTGTTGTTGTTTCAAACTGATTTACGAGTAACTGGTGACTGAACGAAATCGAAGTAGGTTGCTACAACGTTGGAAAAATTGAGGTTCACTGAGTTCACACGGTCATTAAATATTTCCTTCAGTTGACCTTCTTTTTATATCAGACTCTAATCCGCTGAAGGGGATTAATTGAAATACTGATTGATCTCACACGTGCACAATACAGGTTAGTCAATTATTTCTCAGTCAGAAGGAAGGCAAGATTCTTGACATCAGTCACTTCAAGAGCAAGCAGTTCTTTATTATTCTTTAGTTTCCTGAGGGGTCAGTTTCTCCGTCCTCGGAATTCCATCGCTCGCTCGCCATCACAAAAAGTTCCCCTGGCACCCAGGGTGGTTTATGTAAAAGCCTCGTTGCAATGCACTGTTCCAAATCATGAATACTTTACCTAAAAGGGGCAAGACTCCCAATTTCACGTGTATGTTTGGCAGAGTTAAAAGCCGAGAGCGCATTTACTTGAAACGACCAACGGCACACTGCCGTTAAAGCATGAAAATTCTCTTATTCCATCATTCCTCTGCGGCTCTTTGGGGAAATGTCTTTGCTTTTTGAAGGAAACACGATGGTAAGATTCACTAAAATCTTACATCTTGTCGAAATTACCACAAAAGAGTAGCGGCAGTAAAAAAATTAACAAAATGGTCACGATTTACGACGCATTTTTAAAGTGACTTTCTTAAAAATGGTCACCTCATTCATTGTCATGATCTCATCTTTTTCTCAGGCTATACTACAGGAAGAAGCTCTTCCGGCATTTATTCATTTTTTTGACATGAATTAAATGGTTGTACTTGATATTAAGTCTGCTGTTTTATGCGCGCAACCTATTTGTGTGGCAGTTACTGTTTCGTGTAATACGTAAATGCTATATTTGGTGAATCCGCCGAGCAAAATGTACCAGCATGTTTTAAATTCTAATGTCCTCTTGAGTTTAAATGCGCTTCCTTCTTGTTTACTTCGAATATTCTAGCGTTCGAAAGTTTAGCCAATCAGGGAATAATAAAGAAATTAACCGTCATCTTCGGAAGGCTGCTGCTTAATATGAAAACATGAAAAATTTTTTATAGATCACCTTCCTCTCTCTCTCTTGCGAAGCTGCTAGATAAAGGTGGTTTGCAGCACATGTACAAATACTGGATAACGAACAAAATGGTTACAACGTTGTGTTACGGATCACGAATATATGCTAATTAGACATCACTCTGTTACATAGTAGTGATAGTGGTGTAGGAGCAAGTATACACCTTATTCCAAAATGGCCGCCATTTTAGTATTCTTTTGTGTGATTGCAAATTGGCCCTTTTGGCCTCGCTTTCAAACGAAAAATTCAAAAGAATATTTTACCTTGAACGAGGCCAAAAGGGCCAAGTTGCAATCAAACAAAAGAATACTAAATTGGCGGCCATTTTGGAATAAGGTGTGTGGGGTGTGACTACGTGTTTGGTCAGGTTTCATGGTTACATGGTTTCTTGGGTTTGCATAGTTTCGTGTGTTTCGCGGTTTCTGTGGTTTCGTTGGTGTCATGGTTTCACTGCTTTCTTTGGTTTCATGGTTTCCATCATTTTTTTCTCAGGTTTCGTGGGTGCCACGGTTTCACTTGTTTAGTGGGTGTCATGGTCTCACTGGTTTCACTCGTATCATGGTTTCACTAGTTTCTTTGGTTTCATGGTCTCACTGGTTTCGTGGGTGTCACGGTTTCATTGGTTTTTCTCGTTTCATGGTTTTACAACTGATTTAATAAACAAACACAAGTCAGTACCAGCTGCCTAGAATAACTATGAGGGCTAAAGGAGCCACGCAACCAATCCGTATATTCTCTCAAGAAACCAATGAAACCATGAAACGAACAAAACTATCGAGGAACCAAGAAACCAGTGAAACCATGAAACCCACGAAGCCAGTGAAACAATGACATCCACGAAAACATTGGAACCATGAAACCAACGAAACCATAAAACCCACGAAACCAGTGAAACCACAACACCCACGAAACCATTGTATTCTATTGGCACAAGTTACAACCATGAAAACACAGCCGGCTTGTATAACGTTCCATTTCCAGCAGACCGTTACATGTACTAAAGGCGCCTTTCAACTGAGCAATGGTTTGTGTAACTTTTGCCTACTTATATTTCAGGGGGGGGGGGGGGGGATGGTTAGCGGGGATATGCAAATTTCAACGCAACAGTTATTCAGTTTAGATCGGAAGTCTGTATCCCGAGACGTCTGCAACTAGCACGACGTCATTCCAATTTATCTGGCATCGGAGTCTTATTCTTCATCCAACAAGCTATTAGATTCATAAGAAATTGTGGAATCTATCTCCCACTCCGGGTTTTGGTGCAAGATGTACCAATTTCCTTACTTCTGAAAGTCGTTTTCGTCAACAGACGGTAATTCCACCTGGAACGCCATTTCGAATTCTTCGGACTTTGCGGACGTCTCAGGAAAGAGTCTTCTGTTTAGGAGACATCTTAAAATAACTTAACTGAAATAACATATCCCAAGGGCTAGACCAGGTGACTCCCTCCCTGTCTCCTTAATTTTCTCTTGCCGTTGTAGGAGATATTTTCGGTTTGCAACGAGTATGTAAAGGACTGAGTCAATCAAGCCACGTCAAGGCAGATGTAGATAATTTATGTATTGGTCACGTGAAGGTCAAAGCCGAGAAATAAGAGAAGACGGAGCTTTGTGTAACATCCATTTTATTTACACAAATACAAAAACGATAATTTGAGGACCACTTAATCAAAACTTCAAGCTAACTTCCCGAAGGAAGGAATTTTTACTACACAATGCAATTCCAACGTGAAAATGATGCGATGGCAAAATAATCAAAAGCAATACCTTGAGTGTAGGCATACTGGATTTTCCAAAAGTTAAATCCAGAACACAACGTTAACCAAATAGAAACTTGTTTTTAAATAGGTATTTTCAAATTTCCCTCCTGCTACCTTGTCAGTGGATAAATCACACTGCACAATGGTTCCAAGCTTAAACGACTGAAATTTGTTCGTGTGGTCTTGTAATGACGAGTTCCACGAAATCGCGAGAAGGACGAGGCTTCGTGATCTTCACTTCTCGGTTTTGCTGAAGTAAAAGAATAAAATTTCTCAAGAGAAAGGGCCTGCAGAGATACAGTGCTGTCGAGAGCGATTAACCCAGAATTACCACTTTGATTCGTTTCGTATGAGTTCGGTGCGATAAAGTGTGTATTGTTACCTGGAGGTACACGTGAATTCTGAGGGAATTGAAAATTGGAATGGGAAGATGACACTTTCGCGCTTTCATTTTTTGCGGCAACAGATTGAGTATTTCCGTTGAGCGAGAAGATGTCTATAATTACGGGATACGTAGCGTCGTTATTGAAATGATCGCCACATGTTCCAGCCTGCTGGATTCTCCCACCCAAAGATTGATTTGGAGCGGGAGCTATTGGCCGATATTCAGGAATGCGTTTGACGCCTGATTCTTTCCTGTAACTTGAACCCGTGTTCACTTTGATTGGATTAATAGAAAACGGTGTTTCCTTCACAGCTTCGCTAGAAATAATTTGATATCGACCCGATGACGTCGAATTCTTTTCACCTTGAACCTTTTCGCCTTGAAGATGAGTGTCACCACTGCCACTAACTTCAGTAAATCCTGATGTGTTTACTCGTAACGAGCTTACATTGTGCATAACGCCTTCAGTGGACGAAGTAGACAATGGAGGAGGTAAAGGGTATGTTTCGTAGGCCCCAGATGCCAGACAGGTTATATTTCTTTCGTTACCAACGAATGATTGTAAAGGAAAACAACCAACATCTACATCTTTGGGAAATTCGCCTCGTTGTTGACTTTGTGAAGGAAGGGATTGAGCAAAATGCATCATGGATGTCTCTCCGGGTAGTTGTGAAACGAGAGGACATTGAAAGGAGGGTCTTGTGGAGGGCACGTCGCGTTGTTCATTGCATCCAGGATGGTAGGAGCTGTTATTCAAAGATCCCTCCGCCTTAGAGCACATCTGAATCAGGGCATTGAGAGAAAAGTCCGCTGTTTCTTGAGGTGTTGAAGCGAGCGTTAACTCAGAAGATTCACTCGCTAAAGACAAATCGGCGCTGGAGTCGTTCTGCGTGAGCCGTGGACTGTCTCTTGATTCCTCACCTGACTTTCCTGTGATTGTCTGCCTGTCGACTGACGCTCCGTCTGCAGTCTGAAATCTCTCCAGAAGGGGACTTTCATCCATGTCCCGTATTCTTGACTCCCTACTACATTCTGCTAACAATGATACATCATCTATTTTGTCTTGAGAGCTGGCGATTAAAACCGAGGAATTTTCAGATTCGTCCTGCAATTTGGAAGACACTACGTCCTTCCCCTTCGAACAAGATTCACCATCGAGCTCTCCAGAACTTCTTGCCGCAGTGTTTCTCAGATTCGTGACTTCAACATTCAAGTCGTTTGCTCTTTGCAATTTTCGGGGCAAGTATTTCTTTCTCCTGTTGTATCTTCCTTGGAAAGCAGAACTAATCTCCTCACCCATTTTCCCCACGTTTACTGTACCACTGACTTCAGTACCAGTCTGCGACGCATTTCCAGGCTCGGCCGCCTCATGTAAGAGACTATTTTGAGAATCAAAATACCCAGAACCGCTGTCCGAAGACGTCGGCTCATTTTGTTTCCGTGCATCTTGTGCGGATTCCCTACCAGATAAACGTGACTTGATCTTTATTTTGATAAGGCTTTTGAGTTGATTGTCACCTGGATGCGACAAATCTGGGTTCCTTTTTCGGTTACATCCCCAACTGTTGGCTGGCTTGTACACGAAGAACGACACATCTCTTTTCAGTCGATCTGTGTCAGAACAACAAAACAAATAAGATCTTGCGATAAGGTTTACCGTTATCGCTCTGAAGTTTCTCTTTCATAAGAAAAACATCCCCCTCTCTCCTTAAAACGAAGACATTCTAAAGCTAAAAAAGCAACACTTCAACCAAAATCGACGAGAATTTGTTTTAATTTTAATGCTTAAAATCCACATTTGGACTGGATTTTTACTTTTTATTAGAAAATGAGTAATGATATAATTCCACTTACCCTTGAGAAATGGTAGCACTGCTTGCATATCGTTCAACTGTTGCTCGTCGTACCTTTGTGACGGGTCGGAATTCTCTAAACTTGAATGATCATTCGGAGAGGAATTATCTCCAATATGATGTTCTTCTCTGTTATCACTCAGGTTGTCTTCATCACCAGAACCGTTGCATGATGAATTGTCATTCAAACCCTTTTCTTCGTCATCGACATCGTCGCTGGGTTCCATACGGAGCCTGTCAGAGAACAGAACAATTCAAGTAACGAGGGACAACCCTTTAGAAAGCTTGCACTCTAACTTACCGCTTAAAAGCATTTCAGACTTCATCGCTGCGGGAAACATTGTTTCGCAAAATGTATATTTGTAGTAGCGCGCAAACGATGAAACACTATCGAAATTTGATGTCCACAATCTTCGCTTGCAGTAAGAAAAAAAAAAAAACAAGAATTCTTTTGCAATAGACCGTTTAGGAGATAAGGCGGCCATCTTTATTTCTATTGTTTGAAATAGCTATTATGGGATACCCAGGGGGCAAATACATATTAATTAATTAGACCCCTGAGCATCCTATAATGTCTTTCGAAACAATAGAAATCAAAATGGCCGCCGCATCTGCAAAAAGAATGAAGGGGTAGTTTCTAAAGAAACTGTGGTGCTGCGTCGGTGGGGAAGTAGTATACAAAAATTTGGTTTATCAACGGAGTTGATAATGTAAATTGACCACCGTACAGAGATTCTAAAAGCTGACGTTTCGAGCGTTAGCCCTTCGTCAGAGCGAATCGAGGGATTATGGGTTACGTGTAGTTTTTATAGTAGAGTAGGAGCTACGCTATGGGTGGTAACATGGCAACGTGAAAAATAGGAATATATTAGTTAAATGAAAAGCGTTCGTTAATACCGTGAGGATTAAGGGTGCCGATTTGAATGATGAATTTTTGTTCCAGATTCTTGCGGCTTTCCGTCGTACCTAGACGTAGGGAAAGGCCGCAGATAGCTACTCTACTATAAAAACTACACGTAACGCACAATCCCTCGATTCGCTCTGACGAAGGGCTAACGCTCGAAACGTCAGCTTTTAGAATCTCTGTACGGTGGTCAATTTACATTATCAACTCCCTTGATAAACCAAATTTTTGTATCTGCAAAAAGGTCTATGCTAAAACTACCTAAAAGACAAAATTTGTCTCCTAAAAAGTAAACGTTTTCGACGCTAGGTCATCTTCAAGGTAAAAATAAATTTTGCGTTGTAAAAGTTTTTCTTTAATCTAATAGAGAGATTTTGCATCGCGTTACGTTTACGGCAAACCGGCAGCAAATGTCTGCCTGCAATTTGCCTTTTGCCAAAGTGTAGCTCGTCTTTCCAGTAAGAGCGGTTTTCAATTGAGTGTCGTCCAACAAATTCCAAAGTAATTACTTCGACCAATCACAGCAGGTGCAAACAGCACAGTGAACCAATCCAAATTCGCAGGAATTCCCTGTAACTTGCTCAAAAGCGCGGGAAAAATCGCGTGCGCAAGTAGGGATTGGTTTTGGTTTTCCTTCTCATTGGTTGATAAACTGGCGCGAGATTTTTAACCAATCACTACGCGTAGCAATCACAACCGCGTAATTACTTTTGACCGTCATTTGAACACTGCTCCATCAACAGATACCAAGTAACTACCCAAAATAGTGGGAGAGCTTAGAATAGCATAATTTCCTGGCTGGCAGCCGTTGGACGTTTTCCAATTGCTTTACTACCTCACCTTCAGTCTTTGCAATATTCAGGAACGCATGCAAAGACCAATTTTCAATGGAGCGTCGATAGTAATTACGAATGCCAGTTTGTCAACCAATAGAGCTGTTTTCAATCGAGTGTCGTAAAACAAATACTAAAGTAATTAATTCGACCAATCACAGTAGATGCAAACAGAGAAGTGAACCAATCCAAATTCGTAGCAATTCTATAACTTGCTCAATGCGCGGGAAATATCGCGCGTGCAAGTCGAGATTCGTTTTGGCTTTCCCTCTGATCGGTTGAAAAACTGGCGCGAGATTTTAAGACAAATCAGGAAGCGTAGCAATCACTTTCGACACTCATTTGAAACCTGCTCTTAGAAACACTAAAACCTATCGTGACAAGAATGCGTGATTTTTCCCGCGCTTTCAGTTGCACGAATGCCAATGGTTTGCCCTTGTTGTATCTAAACAGACTAACTGCTGTGACACTCGCTTTAAACCCCGCTCTAAGGCCGTCCCTTTTTCTACGTTCACCGTCGAATGCGCTTCGTAATTTTGGGTCGATCGGTCGGAGTAACAGAAAAAAAAATAAAAATAAAATCAGAAGCAATTTGAAAAAAAGAAAATTCAAACAGCAGGAAGAGTCGAGAGGCAGTGGGCGGAAACGAGTAATGAGCTACTGATGATGTATTCCAACCGCTCCCCACGTGTACAGAAAGTCTCTTCAATGGAAGAGTGTCATCTTTAGGGTGCGTTCGATTGACCGTATTCCGGAATAGGAATACATGGAATAGAAGTTAAAAATCCTCCATTTTACCGGAGATTCACATTAAAATTTGTCAAACGCCTGCTAAAATGCAGTTGTTATCCTTGTTGCTTCAAAACGCCAGACATACCGTTTTTAAATCATCAGTCCACGTATTCTTTTCCGGAAGAATCAATCGAACACACCCTTACTATGGGGAAGAAGTCGGAAACTGACCATATGTACCGTGATCTACTACGTTTCTTTCTTTCTTCCTAACTTTTCTCGGGGTCGAACAGTAAACGAAGAGAAAAGAAAAAGGCCTAACAGAGTGTAATACACTGAGTTTGTTTCTTTCATTTTTGTATCAGTTCGGACGTTTGTACTACAAGTTACAAAAATGTCAATACGAAGAACTAGAACCAGGTAGGTGCAACTCACCGCTTTGCCTTTCCATGGAGTCCTTCACTTCGATAAGCGGAAGCAAAAGGGTTCGAGTCTATCTTAAGTTTGGTGATCTTAAAAACGGAGAAACAAAAAGAGATTAGTTGTTATAAAATAATTATAGGATAGTGCGCGCACTCTCATTGGTCAATAGCTGTGTTTAGATGAGAGCGTTTTGATTGGCTAGTGTGAAATATGAGCGTGTATCAAGAAAATCTGTTTCAATCAAGAAGTTAAAAAGCAGCATTTTTCTTCATTTGCCGAATTATTTTTGAGAAATATTTTAGAAAAGGAATAGAGGACTTTGTTCCGTGTTTACATACCCTCATCTAAACACTCAGGGAGTTGGGCGAATTCTGGACAGTTATGCAAACCCTCGACTGCGTCTCGGATTAGCATAACTGTCTCAAATTCTCCCAACTCAGCCCCCGTTTTTAGATGAGGCTATGTAAACACGAAAAAAAAGTCCTCTATTGTTTAACTCTTGTATCGAATTTTAACGTAAGCCAGCCTCACTGGAAAAATTAACAAAGTAAAACAAAAAAAATTGAAAAGAAGTTCAATGGTGTCAAATTAAGTTTCTTAAGGCGGTTTATGTGCTGCACTCAAATTAAGTCTTTGTTTGACTCTTATTGTCCTCCTTTATACCGTGATATTTCCATGTGAATTCACAACTAACTTACTAAAATTAAATATATTTTAATAAACTTCAATAAACTTATCACATGCAAGATAAGAGCAACAGGGAAAGAATAGGCCAGCGTCGTATTCTAACGGTTGGACTGGATCTAGCATGAAATGGAGGCTAATGCGGGCAAATTAATTTGCATTTGAAAAGATTTGCCCGCATTAGCCTCCATTCCATGCTAGATCCAGTCCAGCCGTGAGAATTCGAAAATGGTCTATTCAGAGGAGGCAGAGGGGCGAACTCGTATATCGCTGGCTTTTGTGTTACAAATACCAATATCGGCTCCCAGACATGTTGCTGGGGAGCCCAATTCAGTTAACGAACGTACAAAAGGTTGCTGTTTATCGTGGTAAAGTACAATAATGATGAACTAATTATCGTTGGTCTCAAGATGTGGTCACTTCTGATGTTCATAGCGACGTTTCGACTGAACGTTGCTGGTCTTCTTCAGGCGATCAGGTCGGCTGGTTTGATGTTAAAGGCACGACGCCCTGCTCTGACTGGTTGGTTATTGACAGAAAGTTGCAGAAAGTAGAACGGACCTCTACTTTATACAACACACTGCGGCCACTTGCAACACATTTTTTTGTCGTGAGACAGGTTGCGCGTGGGATGTCAAACGCGCAACATCGCTTTTCGACTTGTTTCGTTCGCAGCAATGTTGCGAAACAGGTTGAACGTTTTTGTTGCTCGTATTTACCGTAGCTTATAACGCGGGCTGCACAAAACTTTCCCGCCAAGAAAAATTCGCATATCGGCGCCCCAAAGATACATTCGGGATACTCCCCCAGAGTCTGTACGGACGGAAGGAAGGACGCGCGGTCAATCACGTATCAACCAAACGGAAAAGGGTTGACCATATTCTCTGGAGCCCCGCTATTAAGATCCTCTCCGGTAGGGGGATCATTTCGGGTCCAATTTGGGGATAATTTCCTGTCCAGGGGCCTGTTTCTAGAAAGTCCCGATAACTTTTCGGGCCCGAAAAGCCAGTCGTCAAACTGCAATCTGCTTAGTTTGAAAAGCTAATCCTTTAACATGTATTTGATGTAAGAAAAACAAAGAGGATTGCGAAGTTTGATGGCTTAGAACCTCGGCGTTGCGAAGATATAAAGGGAATTGTGGAACCCGAAATAGGCCCGAAAAGTTTCGGGACTTTTGAGAAACAGGCCCTAGGGATGATTTCCAGGCGGGGATCATTTGCGGCCCGGTACAGGTCTATTCTCGATTTTACGTCACAAACTGCTTTGCATTCCAGTCATTGTTTTCCAAGAATTTTTGCATTGCAGAGCAGTTTGTGACGTAAAATCGAGAATACAGTAAACCCATGCCTCTCACATCACGGTCGTGGTTCAAAATTACTGCTAGTTTTTGTGATAACTTTGTGCGTCTTGCCCGGCAGATAAAAAGCGAAATTTTGAGGTAAGACTCGTCAAACATGTTTGCTTTTGGTGGGGAGATCAATATTTGAGCTTATTTGAGTTTAGGTGGACTTAAAAAGCCTGCTAAATACTGAAGATCAGCACTGGTCTCTGCTAGAAAACATATTTCTTTCAAGGTTGTTGCTATAATCTGCCTTTATTTGCTACTTGCACAATCCCATAATAGACCTCTATTACCCCCCCCCCCCCCCCCCCAAAAAAAAAAACCTTTGCCTAACCATTGTTTGCACTTTCTCCTGGGACATGAAAATGTCCCAAGAGAAGTCGAAAAAAATGCCTCTGCAGATTTTTGGGGGGTAAAAGAGGAGAATGTAGAATTAGGTATTACTCAAAAACGCGAAATTAATGAGCCGATCAACTCGAAACTCAAAGCCCGGGTATTTAAACTTTTGAAGATTGGATCACTCAAATTCCCGCCCCCTCGGGCCAAAATGGTGTTCAAATGCCCTACCCTATCGTCGGATTTGAAGGATTTGTCTGTCATACCCTATTAAAGAACAATCGTCGTCGGCTCCTGCCGTCTTTAATAAAGACCTTTTGAAGACCTTTTTTGTAAGTCAATCGCTCACAAATGCTACATCTCTTCCTTTAAACTCTTCCATCTCGTCCAAACACGTGTTTTATAGCTGTTAGCGACTTCGGCGCCCGAAAAAGTGAACCGGAAGTGTTCGGTTCAATTTTCCCCATCCCATGCAGGCAAAGGTCTAATTCCCCACTCCCCGGGCACAGAAGATAGTCAAATGCCCGTGGTTTGCCCGGGAGGGTGGGGGATGTTGAAGTTTCGACTTGATCGGCGCATAGAGTGATTTAAAATATAAAATTTCCGCAAAATCGCGAAATAAACATGTCCCGAAAATTACATGTAATAAGGTAAATTTAAAAAGCTTCATTGTGGCGTTACGCAGCCGTGACTTAACCAAAATATCCATATTCCATAAGTTTAACCATCCTTGAGCGTTCTGACTGTATTAAGTAGACAGAAAAATATCAAGTCTACCTGTTTGTTTCTGTACGATGACACAGCAATAAACTCCGTTTCGGGGAAACAAAACTCCTTTCGCATTTGGTAGTCAAAGTTCGTGCCATCAACACTTTCAATCAAATGGATTCGAGGAAAATAACGCCGCATGGTATTCAGCAACAGCACCTAAACACAAAAGCGGAATGCAATAGTAAAGGCGAGCCTACGAATCCTTGCACATGCGCGCTAGGTCAGAACAGGCACGTGCTTAGTTGTGAATACCAAATAAGGAAAGGAAAGGAAAGGAACTTTATTTGTCTAGTCGTCCTAGCGCTGGAGCACTAATTGGGGACACTGTAAACTGAAATTAACAATTAACGCAAATTAAGTCAAATGTTGGTTTTTGAGGAGAAGGGAAACCGGAGTACCCGGAGAAAACCTCTCGGTGCAGAGTAGAGAACCAACAAACTCAACCCACATATGATGCCGAGTCTGGGAATCGAACCCGGGCCACGTTGGCAGGAGGCGAGTGCTCTAACCACTTCGCCATCCCTTCACCCATTTGCTTGACGCTTGAAAACCAGCGTTCTATAGAAATACAAATAAAAGGAACACCATTTTCATTGCTCAGACGAGTGAAAAGGACCTTGAAGCATTGAGAAAAGCTTGGCACAGGGATTTATGACTTTATGTCCAAAACGCGAAAAGATTGCGCACTTTAGAGACTCTTCCAATATCAATGTATGCTGTCCGCTTGGATTTGGAAAGAAAACTGCCGCATGGTTGACACCTTTCTTCAACTGAGACACGGAAATCCTTTCGTTATTGAATTGAAAAAATACCTGATCTCATTAACTACATAATGACATGCAGGTGAACATCTTACAGATCCCAGACACAGTCTTATCTTTTGTCTCAGGACAGGAGAATAATTTCCATATTTTTTAACAATTTAAATTTAATTTGATTGTACTTTCGGCAATCTTTCAAGCCTCTGTTCAACTTTTGAAGCGGGGAAAAGAAAAGACCATTGGCAGGCTAATGGTCATTTTCTGACAGATATATGATGTTAATTAAACCAAACACGTTTGCCGACTTAATAGTTCCAACAATTGCACTATATAATCGCTCGCCATAAACGCATTCAATTCGATTTGATGAAAGACGGTTTTGTCGGAAACCAATTTCAACACCACCTAGTACGCAAAATGACCGCGCTCTTGCGCCCCTCTCGCGCGTCCATTGAATCATCCCTTCACTTCTTTTTCGAACACCTGTAAAGCAGGCTATACGAGCTCGAAGGAGAGACAACGCAAGCGGGCCGCTCTATACTCTGCTACGTTTTGACTTGAAATTCCACCTTACTTGGATTGTTTTGGTAGCCGTCTGGTAACTATTTGTCAGCTTAAGCCTTTTGAAAGTCAACACGCTTCTCATCAATATGTCCCCAGCTCTGGGGGTCTCAGGGTGCAGGTACATTCTGGGTCCTGTGACGTCTTCATGTGACCTTGGTTGGCGCCAAGGAGCCCACCGATTGGACGTCAAGTCAAAGCAGTATCTGTAATCATCTGCGCAAACGAAGTCTATCATAACTGCGTACATTTTCCTGGGATTAAGGTCTTGGAATTTCAATGATATCACTGGGTGCATGCGCCTTGAAAAGAAAATTAATAACAAAAATAATCTTAGCGTTTACAGTCATTAAATTCTAGAGGCAATTGTCTTCGATTTCATTTGATTTTCGTCTCCACCATTAATCAGATCAGCTTTGAGTTTGTAATGAATGATCACAAAAGAACAGAAGGAAGAACAATGTGCGTTGGACGACAAGTTTTCATTCGTTGAGGAGGATAAACAGACAATGTGTCATGCAGATGTGCTGAAAATAGCAGTCATTAATGTCTATGTTAATATCCGATTTCCTTGCAGTTCTGTATGGTAGATTAGTTTGATATCATCTAGTAAGTCATATCCGATCCGGAAACGACATTCTGGAACCATCTATTTGAGAGGGAATGTTACTTTGAATTTTTCACCGCGATGCACTTGGTTACTCCTAAAAAATGCTGTGGATCTGAGTGTCAGGAGTTGCCTTTCCCAACGATATGGTGAGATCGTGGAAACAAATGAAATGTATTTCGAAAAGCGATCATCATGCAGTTGACAGAAGTCAAAAGTGTCAGCACCTTGAACGTGTTTGTCAACGCTGTTCACAAATGCTGTAACGTGAGGAGAAGCTTTTGATTTGGCTCACGAAGGTATCAACTTCTCAGGACACGCCAATCGGACATCTTTGTTTTAATCTTTCCGCAGTACTCTGGCAACTAAGGCGACAAACCGTCCATTGCTTTGTTTCACGACGGTGTAACCATCTTTAAATCAACGGTCATTTGTACAAGAAAATGACTTTCGCATTAAGCGTTCTATAAGAACATTAAAGCGTTCTATAAAAAAAAACATTTAAAGGAATCGCCGTCTTTTAGTCACCAAACCATTCGTGATTAAGTTGCCACAAATAACGACAGAGAATCCTGACTCTGAGAACCCAACCACGTCACAAGTGTGAGTCTCAGTTCCGAAAGCATATTTCGAGGAAGACAGAAGAGTTTTTGAATGCAGAACTTACCTTCCCTCTTTTGTAATAATCATCTCTGTCTGGTGCTCTCTGAATTTTTCCCACAGGTCCTTATTGCCAAGAAGTACTGTCATAACTTCAGGCGCCGAGTGCGGGAGGAGAGGACGCGCTATTAAAGATGTTAACTCCTGGATCAAAAAATCGAATAAGGCGTGCGCCTTCAGTCGGAAAAGTCATACAATGTTAAGCGTGGCGTACTGAACTGATCACGCTTTTCAACTAACTGTCCGAAACAACGCAGAGGTGCGACGCTTTCTTGACAGCTTTGGAAGAGTCAATCACAAATAAAAACACATGTGACACATCACCTTTTGACGAAAACCAACCCACAAGCGTCAACCCTTTCTTCACCGTAATCCCAAGGGAGGTACGGGTGAGAGAAAACATTTTGCCGAAAAACTGACACTTCCTTGAAACTGAAATCGGATCGGCGCGCCAACTCAAACATAGACTTCGGCTAATTGCGCTATTTTTATCTTTTTGATGTTAACCGGCGAATTGTAAAATTTTGAAAAAAAGTAAATGAGCTTCTTGTGCATATAAAGGAGGCTTTCTTGTCAGTGAGTAGGCGATTTTTGAAAAAAAGAAATTGTTTTATCGACTGAGTTTTATATGGTAAATTGACTACCGTGAAATATGTGAATTCGCTATTTTCGCAAATCCCTTAACAGGGGGTTGTCACGTGACGTCTCGATGCCATGTTGGTGGACGAAAAAAAAAAAAGATCTCTCATTAACTTCTTTTTTTTCGTCCATCAAAAGTCGTACATTTCTCTATTGTTATTGGCGTCTCTAGCCTCATTTGGGGGGGGGGGGGGGGGGGTTGTTTGTATTAAAACAATGGATATCCAGTTCACTGAAGCATGATACAGTCCCTAGAGTAAATAAATTCGCATTGTTTTATGTAAAGAACCCCCAAAACGTATTGCATTATGGGTTGGGAAAGTCGTGAATGAGGCCTTTAGCTGGCAGAGCGCCACAACAGCTTGCGCTAATTACTGTGGCCCCTTTTTTGCCCTCCCAACCATGATACACAACAGAAGACAGACCACAACACCGGGAACTACGTGCCCTACACTTAACGACAAGTGTGCGGGTTCTTTTACGTCCCACAGGATTATTAACATTTAAGGGTTGTGAGACGGGATCTCCGGCTTATCGTCCTTATCCGAGAAGACTAGAGAGTCTAACCATATGCAGATGTAATTACAAAGGCAGCACTTTCTCCTCAGTTGTTTAAAGACCCTGAGTGTTGGTCCGGCCGGAGTTGAACTCGCGACCTCCCGCGTAACAGCCCGGTGCTCAACCAACTGAGCCACTGGTGCTTTTCAACTTTCGCCAATCTACGGCATTGCATCGGGGAAAAATAAAATATCACAGCATAGCGAACTAAATAACGATGAAGGAACTTAGAGACCTCCTATTTTAGTGACTTTATTCTAGTTTATTATTTTCTCTACTTTGTTACTGCTTCCCCTATTATTTACTTCCGGCGTTTGAATATGTCTCAAACGCCGCCAACTATTAACATTTCATAAATGTTCTGCTATTGGTCACCTACATTGTCACCTTCATTACTTTAGAAACGAGGATTATCGCCAAAGTACGATCTCAAGTCTAGTTTAATCCCCCTCGAATGCGTACTGGAGAATATCAAAACCCGATAAGGAAAGAAGACTTTCTTTTCCTTATTTTCTCGGCCATCACAAGTCCTGGGAGACAGTGTCCTAAATTGACGATAATAAATTCAAAGCACATTAGAAATTAACGATTATCGTAATTTAGATATGTTGCTGGTGCCGGAACTCTTGCGACGCAAGCTTCCCACCCATTCACCCCTCCCCTCTTACCACTGTTGATAGTATGTGTTGAAGGTCAAATCTGGTCTCATTACCTAGGTTAAATGTTGGCGATACCTGGTTAAATCAGCTATCAACCCCCAAAAAAGAGTTAAGAACTCCTATACCTCCCCTCCTGCTCTGTCTCAGTTACGCACCGGTTTCCGTATTCATATACACTTATCCATTCAGTCTAAACATTATATCACAGTAAGGGAACAAAGAACTGTACTATGTATGCACTTACCGGCACTCGAACTCGTAACCTCTAGGTTTATAGTTCTGTATCTTCACCACCACACTACAACGACAAACACGCTTAACCCAACGCAGTTTTACTTTTGTATAAAAAGGCATAACTGAAATCCATGTCAGGAGCCCATGTCCATGTATAATAAGCAAAATGAAGGCCATCCCCCCCCCCCCTTTTTTTTTTTCCTTTACCGTCGAATGCGTCTCCTGATATTGGGTCGGCCGGTCGGATTGAAAAAAAAAAAAACTAAAAAAAAATTTTACAAGAAGTCTCAGAATAGGAGGCCTGGTACCCCAGCATCATTGCTTTGAAGCCTGGGAACAACAAGCCATGAACCCAAAATCAACGTGGCGGAAACGTCGTTGGATGTCATTATCTAAAGCCGTGTTCACATTAGGTCTCGATTGTGATCGAATTATAATCGAATTAAATATGAAATGGCTTCACATCAACTAATTACAGTCCCTGATTATAACTGCGGGATTATAATTACTTCAAACAACCTCAAGGGGGTTGTTTGAAGTAATTGCAGTGCGTAATTGAACAGAATGGCGAACACGTGGTGGTATGAGCAGACGAAACTTCTAATCGCTTTATGGAGCGAAGATCTGGATTTGTCATCTTCTGTTCTCAGAAGCTATCCTTGGTTCTCTCCTCGCCTCAAGCATGGTGATGATGATCGTGGCAGCCACGCGATACGGCGCCATTTTGTCTTACACTGCGATGTTACCCTATTGTATTTGAATTTTCGCAGATGTGAACAGAACCATAATTGAATAAAATTGAATGGAGCAAGATACCCTGAATTAATACTTCCGTTGATCATAATTGGCGTTGAGATGAGTGTGAACACGGCTTTAGTTCGCGACGAGGATCACGTCAAAAGTTAATATTTACATATTTGGATGAACAAAATGCACAATATTTTGTAAAAATGTGCCTGCTTTTTTTCAAAGTCATTGCTATGCTCAATTTTCAGATGAAAACTATTTGAATTGAAAAATGGTTTAACTACGTAATTCCTTTTTTTTTTTTTAATGCTAAAATTTTGGGTCGGTCGGACGACGGTAAACGAAAAAAAAAGGAGATGGCCTAATTCTAACGTGACCCTATTTTTTCTGGGCTTAAATTAATTAGGCCCCCCAAAAAGTTTTATCATGCATCAATTCACCTGAGTGCATATGTTACAGGTAAATTTGAAAATAAAGTTGAAATGATTTCAACATCGGTAAATTTAATTTTAAACTGTAGGTTGAAATTGAATGTAGGAAACATCAACAAAAAGTCCATCAATTGTTAGCAAGTACGTGTATATTGGTAAGTAAATCGGTGCTGGAAGTAAGGGGATGTGGTTAGCGTACGTTTTTCATGAGCTAGTCTGTAAAAACGCCTTTGGTTGTTATTAAGTCTAAGCACTGATTTTAAATGGTTAGCATTAAGGTTGGGGTTATAATTAGGCATACTGTGCATGATAACCAATTCTGTTTTTTTTGAACCTCAGAACAGCAAAAAAACAAAACCTTGTTTAATAAGAATTTCCTTCATGTGATTTTGTATAATTTTTATTTTTCTGGTTTTTGGAAGGAAAAGGACATCCAAAAATTGACTTTTAATAGCGTAGATTATTGAATGATGTACAGTTACTTGTACAAATGTAGTTCAGGAGAAAGCCCCTTTGTGGTTATAAGTATTTGAAAAATCAAATTCAAAGTTTTTTTTCTGGTAGTTCACAAAGTTTGTAACCTTTATTAAACAGTCATTACTTGTATGTAGTTGAACAATGAGAAGTCATTTCCTTGTTTTTGCACCTCTCGTACATGTGTTACTGGTCAAGTGCCTTTTTGCATGCGGCAGTGAAACTTATTGTTTTAGTTGTGTCTAATGACACATTCATATCTTCAGTAATTTGTAGTCTGTTTGGTGAAATTCAAGTGTCAATAATTCCAAATTTGGTTACAACTTTCATAAATCCATGTTCTTTTTCAACTACTTTACCAAGAAGAGTGTTCGGATGTAATGGACTTTTGTCCACTTTATCAATTTTTATTTTGACAAAGCTGTTGACTTAGAATGAAATAGCATTGGGTTTGCTTGTTGTCATTTTGTTGTTGTATTTCCTTTGTGTGTTTCTTGCTTTTTCTTGTTGAGATGTCCTTATCTCCTTTGTTGACTTGATAAGTGAGTGACAAGCACGTTTAGGTGCAGGTTCTGCATCCACATCTTCATATTCTTCTTCTTCTTCTTCCTCTTCTTCTTCTTCTTCTTCCATGGTAGAATGTTGATCATTTTTCTTATCTGGGGTAGTTTTGGTTTCTTTCCATGGTGGTATGCCAAATACCAATTCATAGGGTGTTTGTTTTGTTGCTTCATGTTCCACAATGTTCTTTTTGTAAGCAGCTTCCCCTAGTACCTGACACCAATGATTTGGACTTTGTTTCTTTTCTTTTAAGAGATTTCTGCTGTTTTGCTTTACTGTTTGATTGTTCCTTTCCACCAAACCTTGAGTTGATGGTTTTCTGGGAGCTCCATGAAGTTGAGCGATGCCGTTCTTGCAGAATTGGGACATCAGACAGAGAATTCTTAAATTCCCGTCCATTGTCAGTGTGTATTTTCTGAGGGAATCCAAATTGCCAGCAAAAGTGAGACAGGCATTCCAATACATCTTCAGCTCGCTTATTTTTCAATGGATAAAGCCATAAATATTTTGTGAAATGATCAATCATGTGGAGAATCCAATTGTGTTTGGGATGACATGTACATGGTAAGTTTCTAAGGTCCATTAGGTCCATTTGCAAATGCGTTAGGAATCCTCTTGCTTGAATAGGGGCTAGCACAGGCTGTCTTTGTCTGCTGGTGATTGACTTTTGTTCTTCATGTATTGAGCAGAGTGACACAAAGAGTTGTATTACTTCTTGGGACACTGACTCGTAGTTTCGCTTAACATACTTTTCCATCTTGTCTCTTCCTTTGTGCACAATATTCGAATGGGCTTTGCAAAGAACTTGGTGTAGTTGACATTTTTGAACAATTTCTTTTCCGTTCTTGGATAATATTTTGCCACCCTCCAGTTTCCATCCTTTTCTTTTGATAATTGCTACGTCTTGACTTGTCAGATTTGTTCTGTCCTTGCTGTCTTCATTTCGTGTTTCTAACCACTTCACTGCATCGTTGTAAAAGTTGTCGTCAATAAAAAGGGTTATTTTGCTTGCTTTTGTCTTTTTGGAAGCTTTAACTTCACCCAATTTTTTGTAGAATATCTCTGAATCAACACAACTTGTGTTAGCCATTTTACGAACCGTACAGAGCCACCCATTGCGTTCGCATTGCGCACGAGTAAACTTTTGCATAATTTACTATGACCGAGAAGAGTCTGGGCCCTCTTGCACCAGGAGAAAAGTATTTGCTCTTAAAATTAATGACGACTGCTTGTCCAAGTCCTGTACATGTGTGGTTCAGCGGTTAGTTACAGCGAAGAGCTCTATACTAAGGGATGTCAGAGGTACCCGGTTCAAGTCTCGGTAAGTGCAGTTCAAAGCGATTTCTTTCTCTTATGTACACATTGTAGTACATTGTACACAGAGTAGTGGTAGGTATGACAAATGGATCAGGGGATGGATGATTAAGAGAGATAGAAGCAGACAGAAAGAAAGTAAGAAAAGAAAGGGAGAGAGTAGAGAGGAAAGTGGGAGGAGGGAAAGGTTTTTTTTTTGTTTTTGTTTTTTTGTTTTCAACCCCCTTAAAAAAACCATGCCCCTTTTTTTTTCAACCTCACCCCATAAAGAAAATCCCTTTTTAAACAGTTGATAAATAACCTAGGTTAATTAATTTCACCTAGTTTGATTTAAATAGCCCTGAATTTAATTTCAACCTGTAAAACATATTCAACCTCAGAGGTAAAATGAGAATCAGCAATTTAACCTAGGTAAAAACAGATTCAACCTTAGACCGGACTTTACCTACAACATACTCACTCTTGAAGGAAAACATTGCATCGGAGGAGAGAGAGAGAGCTGGTCTGTGTACAGAATAGAATTACTATGAGTAAAGCATATTCTCGGTTTTCACATGACGTCACGACCGCCATGTTGGCGCCCCTAAACAAAGAAAAGGCGGCCATGTTGATGCCCCGACCAAATCCTCCGGGAATTTAACTCTATTATTATGCAAACGCTTCCTTTTGTTTTCGTTGATCACGTGAGTGAAAACCAGCAATTGTTGACGTGAAGACTGTTTAATTTTTAGCAATAATTATCTGGAAAAACACTGATCAAACACCGGTTGGCAAAAAATATGAAGTCTTCTCCTACCGTTGAAAATTTTCAGGCCAAATTTGTGGCCCTCTTTTAGTTGTCTGGTACAGCATCATCTTGTATTCTCAATGATATTTCCGATTGAGAAATGTTTGCGAAACGCGAGTTAACGCCGGCCATTTTCTTTTGTTTGGATCACGTATTTTTGATTCCTAACGGAGTGAATAATGCTCAATTACTCCGACGTACCCAACCAATCAGATTGCTTGAAACATCAAGATCACTGAGTGAGTATGTGTGGGTTATTGACCAAACGTGAGGTCAAGATGGCTGAATATTGGCCAAGTTATTTTTTAGCGTGTTTTCGTCTCGGTCCATAAACACGCAAAAAGAGAACGAGGCCAATATCCGGCCACAAGTTAACCGAACAAGCTTGGTCAATAAAGGATTTATTATATGGGATAAAACACCGAAAATGATCTTTGATCTTGCGGGACCAAACGAGGAAACCTGAGCGGGCAGGATAGCTCCATATTACCCGCTCGGGTAGCCAATCACAGCGCGGGATTTGGTTCATCTTGTCCGCTCACGGAGCTAGTTATATAATAATTAAGCAATAGACCACAAGTTTCTATGGTTTATAGGCTGATAAACCACGCGGGATGTTGGTAAAACACGAGAAGAATTCGTAAATCACGAGCCGCGGGCGAGTGATTTACGAATTCTTCTCGTGTTCTTCCAACATCCCAAGTGGTTTATCATGCCTAAAAACCATAGAAACCTGTGGTCTATTGCTTTTATATAATAATTCAGAAGACGCGCGATTTTACCATGAGTTTACTGGCACAATAAAACATAGCTGATTGACCAATCAGAGCACGCGCATTGATTTGGTTATTACATAAATACTATTATTAAAAACTGGATCATTGGATAATGCAACTCGAGAGTTTTGATTGGCTAAGCCATCATGGGTTATGAGCCATTATACCATGATCTACAAACACGGCAAGCATACGCGTGATTTTTTTTGGCCTTTTTATTTTTATTGTAGTCTAGTTTTCTATATTTTGGGGGCGTTTTTAATAAAACAATTATTCCACTCGCGCTTGTTGGATATGAGATGATTATAGCCAACTCGGCGCTACGTGCCTCGTTGACTATCTATCATCTCATATCCAACGCGCGCTCATGGAATAATTGTTAAATGATCAATGGCCGGCTGTAATACACTCGAGAGCAATTTATTTGGCCATCACACAACTTCTGAGAGATTTAAGTTTGATCACTGTTAGTGAAAATGATTGTCACACCGATTGCCTGTGAGGCAAAAAAAATTTAGCCAAGGCGGATTCAGATTTGGTTGAATCGCTTCGGCTGAAATTAATTAAACACGTGTGGTTTCTTGCAGCGGAAGAACGTGGTTTTTTTATCACAAAATAGAGCAAGTTTCAAAGATTAAACAAGCTATACTTATCCCCCTCGAAATCACGTTCCTGGAGGACGTTAATTTCAAAACATCATGAAATGGAAGGGTCGGCGAACAATTCTCTGAACCCCCTTCACAAAATCCTGAGGCTGCTAATTAATGAAAACAAATTCAGGTACATGCAAAATCCCATACTGATCGCGAGCAGGATATTTCTCCGTTGTTGCCTCCACTACGTTATGTAAATTTAATTAAAAACCTCTAAACATTATGTTGTGTTTGGTTTTAACTAGTGCTTTCATATTTTTGACGTCGAATGCATCTTGCCTGTGTCACAGGTTTCGCTGCAATTATTATCACTGACGCCCCTTGCTCCTGCGATCTTTTCTTTTTCCTCAAGTTGTCGACAAAATAACCAACACAGGCCATAACACACTAAGGAGATCATCCTACAAATTAGTGAAGCTCCAAACATAACTTGAGCCATTCCAGAGTGGTCGTACTCAAGACAATAACCCTTCTCGCCGCACCTGTAATTATAGCAATAAAGAGACCATTACAGCGGTTTTCAATTGAGTGTCGAAAGTAATTAGTGAATTGCTTTGGTTTTGCATGACTTCACTCAGTGATTGGTTCAAAGTTCTCGAGGCACTTTTTCAACCAATCAGAAGTGAAACCCAAACCAATCGTGGCTCGCGCGTGCACATTTTTCCGCGCTTTGTGTCGCCTACGTGTAGTTACTTCGAGTTTTGATTGGTTCACTGTATAGTCTCTGTCCTTTGTGATTGGATAGAGTGATTACTTTGGTTTTGGTTTTTCGACACTGGATTGAAAACCGCTCTAACTGGGGAAAACGACTGTGATAAGTTTGAAGAGGTTTTTTCAGGGTAATTTTAGTTGATTTTGGAAACGATTATGCTAAAGGTAATCGCAAATCTCTTTCGCTGATTGGCACACTTGAGTCACCGACTCGATTAGACGCCCTAAAATCCACACAATTAGTATAGAATTTTAGACTATTTTTCTTTTCTATTATAATGTATGTTACTGAACCATAAATTATTTTTTAACTCTCTTGCTAACAATAGGATCAGGTAAAAGACCCATCATAGTTTCGCAAAGCTATTTTAAGTTCTCGTTCCCAATGCCACACATATTTAAAAATTTCATTATGTCATTACAACTGGCCAATCAGGTGCCGCTCTAAAATAGCTGAATAGCTAAAATTAGATGTTTGGAAGGGGGTCATAGATGGGAGATCCGTTATCTTACTTCATCCTTTCGGTATGAGTTAAGTAAAAAGTGAGTTGACTTGACTTCGATTTGACGTCTTCCTGTTTGTTTAAGACTACAATCATAGACAAAAGTAGTTGGGAAGGTTGGGTGAATGAACCACACCAAAGCTGTATTTGAACCCGCTTCTGTTAAAGCGCAAAAGAAATAGTTTCACCTTCTCTAATATAGCCCCCCCCCCCCCCCTCCTTTTCAATGTTGGAAAGTAACACAACAATTCCCACTAAAACCATTCACTTTTGTACAACATTGAATGAGGGGGGAGGGGAGAGAAGCAATGAAGACGTCAAAAGTGCTAACCTTCCCAACGGTTTTGTCCTGTGATTGTAGTTCGAGGCTAAAAAGGTGCGGATTAGAAAATATCCGGAAAGGAAAGGAACTTCATTTAAGTACTAGTTGTTAGTCGTTAGTCGCTGGAGCACAAATTGGGGACACTGTAAACTGAAATTAACAATCAACGCAAAACAAGTCAAATGTTGGTTTTTGAAGAGATGGGAAAACCGGAGTACCCGGAAAAAAAACCTTTGGGTGCAGGGAAGAGGACCAACAAACTCAACCCACATATGACGCCGAGTCTTGGAATCGAGCCCCGAGCCACATTGGTGGAATTCAAGTGCTCTCGCCACTGCGCCATCCCTGTACCTATCCGAGTGAACCGACGAAATATGGGAATACAATTCCTTCATAAAAAAAAAAAACAGAACAAATAAGTTATCATTACTTTGAACTCCAAAGAATGCATGTTTTATCCAGCAAGGCTCCAACCACGATTGGTCCTGGAATCGCCCCAAGCAGTCGAGTAAGGTTCATTTGATGGCCTAATGCGTAGGATTCCTGACTCGCTGGGACACTCCTAACAACAAATAACTGGATATTAAGGTGGCTGTGTAACGCCACTGCAATTCATTTTGCAATTTAACGTTAACCCAAAAGGTACTTTTAATTAACAACACAAGTCAAAGCTTGGTGACCAAAAATGTTTGTCGAGCACGCACTATTTAATTATAATCAACAGAGACAAACTTTGAGTGTTAGGCTTAACAATTTTCAAAAACCCGAATTCCAATCCATTTCAATCTTCTTCAGTAGACTCCTTTTGTATTTGCTCTTTTATTAGCCAGTATCAAAAATACCATAATACTCTTTGTTTGTCCCTCCAAGATTTTGCACGAGCATTGTTTCTCTTGGGACCATTGAAAGTCCCAAGAGAAAATAAAAGCAATGCTTATGCAACATTTTGGAGGGACAAACAAAGAGTATTGTGGTTTTTTTCGATACTGGCTGATTTAAACCTTCCTTCTACTTTACAAGGAGTTTTTTTTACGTTTGCTTTATTTGGTTTGCAGTCAGTACTAGTCGCTCAATTTGGCTAAAGATAATGACACGGCGCCTTTAACACTGAAAACCTGCCGTTAGAAACTTTAAGACCATCGGTGCTCAAGTGTTTTAAAAACTCGAAATGACCGTGAAAAAAAAACACATAAAGATACTTTTGAAAGCAGAATTAACAGCACATACCTTAAGGTCACTGTTATACCTGGAGTGACGTTAAAGAACAATAAAAACACCGACAAGGAGTAAAGGGCCAGAAAAATTGTAAACTTAAGCCCGCAAACATGATCAACCATACAGGTGCCTTTTGTCGCGTCTTCTGGGTCTTCTCCGTTGTGTTGGACACATGTACACTTGGAGTAAGTTGAACGACCATCCTGTCGATGAAATAAATGAATGTCTGATGAGGAGACGTGAGATGATCACTGATCCCTGGGAATTAGATTTTCCATGTTCATTGTCATTAACAACCAACCTCGTTCCCAGGCTAACTCCATCACTGTATCACCCATCACGATGGCGGTGGTGATGTGATGAATGTGCTGATGATAACGACATCATGTCATACATCGGCATCGGATACTACTATTTATTATATGACTAGCTCCGTGAGCGGGCAAGATGACCCAAATCCCACGCTGTGATTGGCTACCCGAGTGGGCAAGATAGAGCTATCTTGCCCGCTCGGGATTTCTCGCCTGGTCCCGCAAGATCAAAGGTCATTATTTTTGTTTTTTTATCCCAGGTAATAAATCCTTTATTGACCAAGCTTGTTCAGTCAAGATGGCTGGATATTGGCCAAGTTCTTTTTTTGCGTGTTTATGGACTGAAACGAAGTCGAGGTCTTGACCTCACGCTTGGTCAATAATCCATATATACTATATCTGGCTTGCTAATCACCATTACGTGCAGTTTAGAGACTGCGTTGTTCAACGAGGTCGGACCGAAGGATCTGTGGTCAACACCAGAACGTGACCCCGCATGCGTGACCTCGGAAAACAGTAGCACAGCCACATGGAATAAGATGGGAGTTGATTTTGATGAGGGAGGAAAACCAGAGTACCCGGTGAAGAACCGTAAGAGTAAGATTGAGATCGACAAATCTCAGCCCACACACGAACACATGCAGGAGATTCGAACCGGGGCTCGCAGAGGTGGGAGCGTTTCCCATGGCCATTCTTATTCCCTGTATATCATTACGTTAAATTACAAAACACCATGTGGGTTTCGTTGTACCTTCTTTTCTTTTTTATTATACCGAGGACTTTTTATGCGGAGTTTCAGTAAAATAATCGCAGTTTAGGCAAGTTGACAAAGTGTGATGCTACTCGGCTGGTTTAAATGAATTTGACACTCATATGTAGTGTCTTCATTAGGAAATGTCGAAAACGTCGAGGGAGTGTCGAAACGTTGTTTCTTTGAATTGCAGCTTTTAAACTATATTCAAAGACCAGAGAGACATCAAACAATATCTGATTTATGTGAACCTTAACATTCTCATCACTTACTGCCCACGAACCTTGGTTGTGTTCTTCAAATTACTGCATCCTGCATGACAAGGCGAAAAATAGCTGAGCTGTCCACCGCATACTGGAGCATAGTCCACTCCAGTACAGTTACAGGCCTGGTTGCATGGTGAGGAAAGTTGGATATGGCCAGGGCTATGTGAGATAATGGCAATACAGTAAGTTAGGTTGGTAGGGTGTGCCCTGGAAGCGGAATATAGGGAAACCGGAGCAGGAAAAACAATGAAGGAGTGTGTAAAAAAGCCCTTGGTCATGTAGAATTGATTTCGCATTCGTGAGCCAGCTATCACCGTATATTGATCAAATAACCATCTGTGATGTGGAAAAGAACAAGAAAGTCAGTTAAGCACTCTTTATGGCCGAGGCAAGAGAAAGTTAAGGAAACAGAGAGGGAAGCTCCCAGTCTAGCTCTTGGAATATGTCAATTTCAGTTAAGTTATAATTAGACGTCACGAAAACGTAAGAATGTTTCTCCAGACGTCCGCAAAGTTGTTGACGAAAACGAGTTTCAGAAGCAAGGAGATTAGTTTATCTTGCCTCAGATCCCGGAGTTGGAGATAGAGTCTACAATATCTATTGAATCTAATGACTTGTTGGATGAAGTATACGATTCCGAAAGCCTTTATACAATGCCAGATAAATTCATATGACGTCATCCTTAATGGTCGGGACGTCTCGCAAAACAGACTTCCGATCTAAAAATAACTTTTATGAAATTCACAAATTCATTTTCTCTTGGCTGAGGTTATTATAATACAGTGCCGGTATAATTTACAATACGTTTAGCTTATCAGAGTACGTTTCATCACCCCTTTGGCCACAAAAGAGTAAGCTCCATTTACAGTGTGCTATTAAGAAGGACAGACCACAAGACCAGGATCTGTCCGACCCTCCCAACATGAGTTGTGTGTGGATTCTCTCTGACGTCTCGTTAAGGTAAGGTAAGTACTTTATCTAACGAGGGTAGCACCTAACATCGTTACAAAACTAATAAACTTGCGGCCCTCGATCTAAATTCAGACCAGACAACAACGCCGGGAACTCCTTTCCCTACTATTTTCGTAGAGTGTTTTAAGAGTTTATGAACAAGGAATGTGTCACGGGACCTTATCCGAGAAGAGGTGAAAGTCTAACCATTTGCGGATGTAATTGCAAAGGCAGCACCTTATCCGCAGTTATTTAAAGACCCTGAGTGTCGGTCCGGATGGAGTCGAACTCACGACCTCCCACACTGTAACGGTACCCCGCTGCTCAACGAACGAATCCAACCGGGTGGCGGTCGACTATTAGGTGTTGCCCACTTAAAAGTATGAACAAGGATTGTGAGACAACGGCTACGCTTTCTATTTCTTATCTGAAAAGACTTTTAAAGTGCTTCTATGACCAAAAAATCTTACTCTCATTTTTCTTTGGATTCAAAACTATTTTAACTAAACAGTAAGTGACCCAATTTTTATAAGCCTTGATTAAAAATATATACCTGTCTATTTTAACTGGAATTTTCCTATTTAATGGTCCGCCATTACTAACTTTAAAATCTTGAGAGAGTTGGATCGAGGAGAGAATGACGTCAAAGACTCAATAGTTTAAGAATGCAATGCGTGTGCACGCGGCTGAATTAATATGCAACACGGTAGTTTTGGGCTTTCAGACTTTAAAACTCGCGTTTTGCATATATAATATAAGATGCGTTTACGCACTGAGATTTTAAAGGACCACCCTCAACCGACAGGCTTTTCGGCCGTTTGTTTTTGTTATGGAAATTTGCATTGCTTATCGTAGCGATCTGATTGGATGAATTTCAGCTTTGGCTGTAAATTGTTTCACGGCACTCAATGCCTGTCGGTTGAAGGTGGGCCAGTTGGAGTTAAACCCGCGCCCCCGATGCTCAACCAACGAAGCCACCCGGTCAGCGGGTTAAATAGGGAAATGCACTGACTTTTACTGGATCAATTTTCTTCCAATCCACCCGATTGGATCAATAAAACTGAGAATTCAATTTTACGCCTTATTCTTGAAATGAATAGAAGGGTTGGGGGCACAAGGGGGACATTGAAAAAGAAAAATTTCATACTTGTCCTGATAGGGTCTGTTAACACCAGCGATACTCGGCGTTTCGCATTTAATGTACAGAATACCCGTCGAGACAACGTTTATGAAGCTTATGATGAAGCACATCCTCGCGCAGTAAGTCATCCGTAGTTTTAGGCGTCTGTTTATGTATGCCCCTGAAACAAGAAATTTGTTTTCCGTGAATGAACCGTTGAGCTTTATTCTAGTTTTGAGCGGCTTACATGGTAGCCTCAACTCCACATTTCTCAGCCAACCGAATGCGGTATGGGAAAGCGTGACAATTTAAACGCACATAGGGGTGGAAGGTAATTAAGACCTGGAGAAGACGATTTATTCAGTGTGTGTTCGTGTCAGTTTCATTTTGTATGTAAAACTTCATATAAGATTCTTACATTCATCGTTGCATCAAGCAATGAGGAAATCTCCGTCGCATTGAAGCTGTTAATTAAACAGTGACTAACATATCTTCGGATAAAGTTTTCGAGACCTTTAGTAACCAGGTTCAAGAATGAGTGACTGAGATGGAAATTATTTAAAACCCCGGTTGATGAAATGAAGACCTAATATATTTTTCGATGGTGACAATGAAAATGAAAAGATTTTTCCTTCTCATTTCAATCGTGCGCAAACGCACCGTTTCGAGAGTTTCAGTACAATACAATTGTGACCTTAGCCTAGTTTAATGGCCTACGGTTCCACGAATGTCCTTGGCTCTGTGGTAGAGCATCCGAACTAGTAATCGGGAGGTCGTGGCTTCGATTCCTGCCGAGGACCACTCGGATTTTTTCCGAGTATCCCCGAGTCACCACTGACGAGTCTCCTATAGCTCAGTGGTAGAGCATCCGAACTAGTAATCGGAAGGTCGTGGCTTCGACTCCTGCCGAGGAGCACTCGGATTTTTTCCTAATCTCCCCAAGTCACCACTGAAAAAAATATCATCTCTTCCAGATTCAGAAATACTGGACAGCTTACCAGCCAGGTTTCCTAACAAACCGCTCAAACCTGCAGCCACGCCATAAAGTAAAGCGGCCTTTCCCGGTGGCAAATAGAACAGTACTTCAACAACCTTTGGCTGAAAAACTGTTGCAAATGCAAGAACAAAAAAGTCAAAGCACACTCCAATGGTTATAAAGATAAACGGGAGACTTGAAAAAACCAGTTTTGTTGCTTTGGGAAGTTTCTTCAATGCGACCAAAAGAGCATCTTCCTGAAACAAAGAAGACATATAGTGATGGGTGGGGGGCTTTTGTAGTTCTTATGGGAAACCCTAGCCTAAACCAAGCTCAACATTTTCAAGTATCTTTAATCATAACTTAGTGAAAAATTGATTACACCTCGTCTTGTGTCTTGCTAACTTAGTTATTTTGGGCTATCTCTTGGTATTATCCGCTTCAAATAACAAAAGTGAACCGACACGGAATTATCCTTTCATTGAAACCTGTACATTTCATCCTATATGGTACAAAAAATGGCAAACCCTGTCCCCATCCCTGGGATGTTTTTTTTTCGGTGGGAATTGTGGTAAAAACTGCTTTTCGTGTTACGGCTGTGCCGCTGTTTTAACGCTATCCTCACTTTTAATACTCTAGACGCGCGTCACTTTGCTATTCATTTAAGCATTACCGAACTCTTTCTGTGTTATCACAGCGTGATCTAAACACGAGGGGTGTAGAGAGAATTTGAGACAGTTATGCAGACTCGACACGCAGTCTGGGATTTACAAAACTTTCACTCAGCCCCCGTAATATGTAAGTTATTTTATAATCAAGAATAGTAGCATGTTACCGACTAAAAGACATCTTACGTCTTTCGCAATTGGCCCCGCACTTGTTCTTTCCCACAGTTTTTTCGTCAGGGGAAACTCCTTTGGAAATCCCAACAGCCAAATACTCCAAAACACACACAGCGCACCAAATATGGCAAAAGCTAGCCACCAGTTTCCCACCCAGCGTTTATCAAGAATTGTTAAGGACGTCTGCACTCCAAGTTCGACAAAAATTGAAAGAAACCTCGATATAACTACGAATCCAACCATAGAACCTGAAAGCAACGATAGAAATCCAATAAGTTTAGGACAATGTAGGAAATCGTATGAACGCGAGTGCAACTTGAGAACTTTCAAAACATCAAAGTGACTACAAATCCCAAAAATCACAAGGAAGATCGTACGATTTTTACAACAAAATTACTCCACCCTTGAGTTTCCATGGCAACTTCCGTATTGCATTCTATAACCTCTATTGCACTCTATAACCTATTTATGCTTTTGTCACTGTCCAATCAGAAACGCGATATTCTCTTTAGTATAAAATATGAAACCTTGTTATATACCTAGACATTCACTTAACAAAGCGAGCACTGTGATTGGTTGATTCTTGGTTACGTGCCCTGATCAAATTCAAATGTATCCCCGACCGTGATACGATTCGCAGTTGTTGCCGGCTCCGGATGTTTTGCTGCGATTGTTGAAGAAAAGTCTAAATCTATAACAAAGCACTTAATGTCTGGTCCCTCGGGAAACTAGTTAGTTTGTTTTTCCTCGAGCGCTGATGTTTCCCTGGACTTCGTCTCGGGAAACATCAGGACTCTCGGGAAAACAAAACTAACTGTTTCCCTCGGGACCATACATTAAGTGTATATTGTCATTCGGAATACCTAAAAGCTATCCGAGTTATAACTTGGTTAGAATTTAGTTTTTTCTGTGCAGCAAATGGACCATAGAATTACGAGGCGGTGATTTCATTGGCTAAAAGCAATGGACTACACCCCTTTGAGCAATACATTTGACCTCCCTGTGTGACAAAACTACAAAACAGCCGTGAAGGAGAAGATTTCCGCTTGTGAGAGGCTTCAACCAGCCTCACGTCTTACAGAATTCGATGAAAAGCTGAATTTATATTAAACGTACAGTGGAGCAACCAAAGCGATGGGTGCTGTGTCGAGGCTTCAGTGTGACACTTTTAATTTCGTTTGCTGATTCAGGAACTCCGAAACCCACATTCTACTTGATCAGATGGCAAATGCCGCAATTACAATGCAGCTAAAAAGTGAAATTGCTGCCGGGATTCAGTCTTCTGGGAAATGTTATGAATAAGATCATATTTACTTAAATCTTGCCTGTTGACAACAAGATGAAATCACCAGTATAGAACTTCCATCAGCGGTAGGTTGGAAATGGCCTACATTTCTTGGTTTCTTTCCAGTCTTTCAGCTGTTCTTTGTACGAGCACCGTCCGCCGATGTCACTATTTTTCCTTTTAATTAATTGATTGTTTCGCGATCTTCATGTCAGCTACCTAGAGCTGGAGGTCACTTGTCGCATTATTCACAACAATGTCAATTTCAGTCGAACCTTCGCAGCTGGACACCGGTTTTCACTTATCCACATTGATTACAAGAATGCCTTTTCACAATTTGATGTCACAAGCTGATGTCACGCTACATACTAGACCCCGCAAAACCATCTTGAGATAAAGCTGCATCCGGTAGATCCGATCCAACAACCTATTAACTAACCCTACAATCTTCGCCAAATTAAGTTGGGACACCATGCACAGCACACAAGGTTGCTGTGTTGCTACACTTGTTTCACCCTCCCGTGCCTCACTGTATTCACTTGAAACCAGTTTATCTGATGTGAAGCTACTAGATCCCGCAAAATCTTAGATAAACATAACGCTGCATCCGCTAGATTCATGTTATTTCCGATCCAACCACCTGTTCCAAAACAAACTACTTCTATAGCTACTAGTCACAAGTATGAAAAACAAGCTCTCTTTTTTGTTCACAGATGCCCTGCGACCCCTGATCAATGTTGCTTGACGGAACAAAGCATGTTGAAGAAGGGTTTATCAACATTGGTTGTATGGGGGAGGGGGTGGCTCCTAGGGTACGATATTGAGGGCATAGTGCGTAAAGTAACCCCTGTTTTTTAATTATCTCAACCCATTTTGTCCAGGATCGTAGGTCACCTGTTAAATTTATTTGTAAACGCTATGCGATGTTCGCCGGTACCTTATCCATTGTTACGGAATGAGCCATCCAGACTTCAACTGGCTGCAGAGACATTTATTTGTTTTTTTTTTTTTCTGTACTCAGCAAATTTGAATATCACTCAAATTAAAAACTACCTCTTCCAAAATGTATCACCCTACTTACCTGCCACATGGTATTCCGAGTAAACGCTAAAAGAAGCGTCTTGTTACCTTAAAGATCGCCTGGACGCCACTCCTCTTTTTTCTATCACCAACAAGGCGGTAGGTTTGGGCTTTTTTCGGAAAGAGTATTCAATCGGGCACTGCCAAACGTTTAGAGAGAGTACCAGATAGATACGCGCATTTCTTAGACGAATTTTTGATACCAAAATTTATTTTCATCGTTAGCCTAAACGGTTTTATTAGCGGGTATTTTACTTTTACAGTCCTGTAATAAGAGCCACACCACTGGGTGGTTGCGCTAGGGGGAGGTGGGAAATGCGGTTTATCACAGAGTAAGAAAAAATAATTTACTTTACCCCCCCCCCCCCCTCTCCTCTCACTTCCTTCAATATGGTAATGAACATGCGCGGGTAATTGATCTCAACCATTTGGAAAATGGGGCAAACTTCGAGTTTGCGCTAGATAAGATGGCTTTTTTGGAGATTTTATCACCTACGGGGCAGAATTACTGAATACTGATTCGCTGAGACGGAGGGAATTTTTTCTTAATCACGAGGGCACTTTTGGTAATCAAGAGGGCATGATTATTTGATCCTGATTGGTTAACAGTTGCTTATCCAAAGCAAGCGAAGTTATAAGCGAATCCTCTTCCAGATTCTGACTCTGATTTAAACTGCTTTATGTCCACATGTAAAATACAGTTCAATTAAATTAAGCGCTATTTCTGTTGACAGCATCAAGTTCTTGAATAGACCCTTTGCATAAATGGCGCCCAAATGTGAATAACAATACTTGATACATCCTTAGCCTCGTGTTTATGTTTCAAGACAAAGGATTTTTCTCGTGAATGTGAGGCTAATGATGTATCAAGTATTGTTATTCAAATTTGGGCGCTATTTATGCAAAGGGTCTATGGACCTCTTTTGCTTGTACGTTTCGTTTTTGTCATTTCAGACCACGTGATGTTACTCTACGGAACAGTTTCTTTCAAATGTGGTCTTATACACGTGCACATGTATGCATAACTTATGAAAAAACAAAAGGAAAACTCCCTTGGGAGCATCACGTGGTCTGAAATGGGAAAACAAAACGTACAAGCTAAAGAGGTCCACTGATCTTTAATCGAATGAAAGCATGTTAAGTTGACTGTCATTTGTCGCGGCATTGAACGGGCTTTCCTCAATAACTGTACCCTTTACGTGATAAAAATGTAATCGCCATGTGCCCTAGTGCAATTAAGGATTGATTTCACTTGTATTTTCAAAGTTTTCCAAATTGCCTCGTCGCTTCGCGACTCAAGAGCAATTTTGTGAAAACATTGAAAATGTGCGTGAAATTAATCCTTAATTGCACGAGGGCACATGTGATTACATATAGAGCGTTTTCACATGACGTCACGTCAGCCATGATCGTATACCAAACAAATCCTCCGGGAATTGAAATCTATTTTTATGCAAATACTTTCTTTTGTTTCAGTAATCCAATATGGCTGCTGGTCAAGTGAGTGAAAACGCTCTACACGAATCTCCCAAGGAAGGCGTTCTATAAATAAGTCTACTAGGGAGAGTATCATATTTCCCTTGACGCTGAGATAGCTTTGTTTTGATTGATGGGCATTTACAACAGTGGGTGTGCTGAATCTCCAAAGGGAGGGGTTCTATAAATAAACTCCGTATTTTTGCTGCTTTGCTTTAACTCACCAATAATACCACTGGCCAGAAAGATTCCAACGTACATTGGTGAAACTTTGGCTTTGACGTTTTCATCCATATATGGTACACCTAGTGCGTACATTGGAGTACAGCCAGCACCGGCTACAACCATTGCCAGAACGAATAGAGCGTAACTGCTCATGTATCCACCACTGGTCTCTTTCTGACAGTCAACTTTCGCACCAAGTTCAGTTCGATTCGCCAGGCAAAGTTCCATCCTTCGGCTCACAACTGCGCTTGCATTGTCGAAACTGGACAAATGGTCTAGTATTGAAGAAACAAAGGGAACGTTAACAGATAAAGAAAAAAGTTCACTATCGAAATTACGGACAATAGCTCATTGTGAGGAAAGGAAGAAGAGGACGAAAACTCTCGCTTTCTTTTTGTTCCAAATCCTAATCTCCTTCTCTAAAGGAGAATTCTTGTTGACTAGGCCAACATTTCAGTGAAAAAAAGAATTTGACCACAGGGAAATTAAGAGTACCTACGGAGGTACACGCTAGAACCACCAAAAAGGAAATCAGTCGAGGAAATTGCTAGCCTACAATACTCGTCGCATTTGTTGGAACACCCATTCACGTTTCCCTCCTCCTCCAATGTTGATTTCAGTTCACAACTACTAGCAGTCGACCGAAAAAGTCTCACACAACATTGAATTGGGGCGAGGGGGATGTGGTATAAGCTACGATCTTGTAACACGATGATTCTGGACCATTCGCTAAGTGTTCCAACTAAATATATCTAGTATTGTAGGCCTTGAGCACAATTCGGCTTTATAATTTCATTACGAGTGATGTTTTAAATGTTGTAAAAATTGAATGGGCCGAGCCTATTTCGTACTGGGCTAGTAGTGATATTTTCGTCGCCAAAATGCGGAGGCTCTCCTCCCTAATTTTTTTTATTGCGGGGCTACTGCCTCTCCCACCTCCCCTCGCGCCTCCCAGTTCCGCCACCTATGTTTGTGTATCTGAAACTGCGCTCAGTTATGAAAAAGGTTCCTTCAGCTATGTAGAACTTTCATCAATGTTTTACTGCTCAACTTGTTTTTACCATTATTGGCTAGACTTTGTTTTTGATTTTGCACGTCTTTTTTACGGAAAATGACAAAACTACTGTCCATTTTTGTTTTCATTTTGCCGTTAGTCGAACGGGCGAGGTTTCCATAGTAATTTAGTTGGGACTCTGCAGAATACAATTTGAGATTAGGTTAGCCTCCCGCGTAGTCGTCTTTTAGGGGAGTCGTATACACCTTATTCCAAAATGGCCGCCATTTTAGTATTCTTTTGTTTCCATGCAAATTGGCCCTTATGGCCTCGCTTTCAAACGCAAAATTTAATTTGACCTGCGGAAAATCCTGGCCAATCACGATCCAGTCATTGTCTAGCGATTTCCACTTAATTTGATGATAATAAAGAAATCCGTAATACGCGCTTTGATTTTCACCCCTGAAATTCCCGCTAAAGGTTTTCTGCGTGTGATGTCACCTTCCAGAATTCAGTAGGTCAAATTTGATTGGTTAAACTGCGGGAAAGGAATGTTGCTTTAGGGTAAGCACGCGTTTGCGGGCAGGAGGGGAAACATGACTCCCTTAAAAACGACTGCGTGGAAGGCTCAGAAAGAGTGAGCTGGGTGAGATCGCTAATGAACTGACAGCCGCTACCAGAGGCGCCTATCCATGC
>NC_090879.1:9010659-9035659 GCF_036669935.1 Montipora foliosa
AGCATATTTCTCT
This sequence comes from Montipora foliosa, assembly GCF_036669935.1. Taxonomy (NCBI): domain Eukaryota; kingdom Metazoa; phylum Cnidaria; class Anthozoa; order Scleractinia; family Acroporidae; genus Montipora; species Montipora foliosa. The sequence goes on from NC_090879.1 coordinate 9,010,673, forward strand.
ATCGTTTCAAGCCTTTCTATGAACCTCTGACTTAAAGTTCTACCTCGTCACCAGTCCTAGTCACTGCGGAGCTACATGAGAAGCATGCGCATGCTAGCTAGTCAATTGCATCAGTGCTTTCTAGTCGATCGCCACGGGTTTTAGTCACTCCACGGGTTTTTCCCTCACTGCACTCGCTTTCTTTCGAGTTTACCTTCTATTCTCCAGATAACCTGAGGTAAGCTTCGCGGAAGTCCCTTTTTTCTTTCGCGTTATTATAAATTGCTAACCATTTCTCGCATTCAGATTACTGTATTATGCCAAGCACAGTGGAAGAACAGTCAACGAGCGCGCCTTCTGTTGAGAGCCCACCGGGCGCGACAACTACTGACCCAACGGGCACCACAAACAAACTCGAAAAGGCCGTGGACCAGCTCAACGCCCACATGGACAGAAACTCAACTTTTTTGGGGCAATTATGCCAAAGCATCCCCACCGGGGAATGTTCTCGCAAAGCGCGGGAAGCTGGCTCACACGACCCAACGGGCACAAACGAGCCTGAACGCAAACGACAACGCGGCAGCGAAAGCTTCTCTTCGGATGAAGAAGCCGACGGCCCTTGCATGAAATTTAGCAAGGACTCTGACGCGATAAGCGTTACCGCCTCAGAAGAAGAGGTTCAGAATTTGCTCGATGGCGTAAGTGGGGGGAGCTCCCACAAAAACGACAATAATGAAGGCGCCGAAGACCACGATGAAATTCTTAAGGAGTTGACTGCCACCTTCCGGGACGAGGATAAAAAGGGTAAATGTCGAGCCTCTTGACCAAATATGACCCCCCGGAAAACTGCGTGGATATAACAGTGACTCGTGTCAATTCAGAAATTTGGCAGTCAGTAAACTCCTTCAGGAAGAAAGCCGACCTTCGGCTCGCCAATTTGCAACAGGCTTTCCAGAAGGCAAAGTTTGCAACCCTAACGAATGCCGATAAATTGCTCCGCATTACTGATTTAAGCGGTCCTTCCAAAAAGGAACTGCTTACGAGCAGTATCGATATTGTGGCCTTGCTAGGGCATGCCGCAAGTGAGATATCTCTTTTGCGGCGGGAACAAATGAAACCCGCCTTAAAGCCTGAGTTCCATGCCCTCTGCTCCTCGGGGACGAAGGCCTCTGCAAAGCTTCTCTTTGGGGAGGACCTTGCCAAACAAGTACGTGATGTGAAAGAAACCCATCGCATTGGAAACACGGTCGGTTCCTCTAACGGCCACAGCCGTGGATATCGCCGTGACTCATGGTCCGCAAAAAGGGAAAACCACAACAAGAGCGACTCCCACTCAAGACCGCCTTTTTTGGGGAAGGGCACGCGACCGAACAGTCGCAAGAAAGTACCCTATCAGAAGAGCGGCAACCCTGCAGGGAAGAAATAATGCGCTCCCTCGAGCAAATCTAATTATCAGTGAGTGATTTTCCCAGCTTCATTACTTTTTCTCTTCGTGGTTATCTCCAAGCTCGTTGCGACAATTTTCGGGCCGGATGTGTTTCGCATTCTTCTGACGCCTGGAGTCGGCTGACATCCGATAAAGAGATTTTATCTACTGTTTCTGGCATGGCAATAGAATTCGATAGCCCTCCTTGTCAACACTACCTTTCCCAATCTGTCAGATCAGATTTTGATGCACAGGTAATAGATTTGGAAATAGCAAAACTATTATCCAAACGTGTCATCGAGCCTACTGGGCATAGCCACGGAGAGATAATTTCCGACATCTTTCTGAGAAACACAAAAGATAGTAGCTATCGGATGATACTAAACCTAAAGAAACTCAATCAATACACCAACAAAATGCATTTTAAGATGGACACCCTAAACACAGTCATCAAGCTCATTGAAAAAGATTGTTACATGGCCTCCATCGACCTTAAGGATGCCTATTATTCTGTGTCGATAAGACCTTCGGACAGGAAATATCTCCGCTTTATGTGGCGGGGCACACTTTTCCAGTTCACTTGTTTGCCTAATGGCCTTTCCTGTGCCCCTAGGAAATTTACTAAACTTCTGAAACCTGCTCTTTTTACCCTTCACCTAAGAGGCCATGTGTCAAGCGCATATCTTGATGACATGTATTTACAGGGGAAAACATACCAAGAGTGTGTAGGCAATGTTATTGATTCGGTCCGAGTGGTTGATTCCTTGGGGTTTGTCGCGCACCCTGCGAAATCCACCTTCATCCCTTCACAACGGCTCGAATTTTTGGGTTTCATACTGAACTCTGTCGAGATGACAATAAGGTTGACCCCAGAAAAAGCTACCAGCCTACAAACAGCCTGTAACATCTTGCTTGCCGACCCCTCCCCTACTATCAGGGACTTAGCACGCGTAATTGGAAAGATAGTGTCATGTTTTCCCGCGGTTTGCTATGGGCCCTTGGGGGCCCTTGTACTATCGGTCCCTTGAACACGACAAATTAAGTGCCTTACATGCCAATCCGTGGAATTTTGATAAAGAAGTCACGCTCTCGCCCCAGGCTGTCGAGGAACTTAAATGGTGGGCGAATAACGTGATCGATTCCTATAATGTCTTAACACGGGAAGGTCCAAATCACACGCTCACTACAGACGCCTCTATGGACGGCTGGGGAGCAGTGTCGGAACTCGCTCCACTGGCGGCCTATGGGCCGCACAGGAGGCTAGAAATCACATCAATTATCTTGAACTTTTGGCAGTTTTTCTCGGGTTACAGGCTTTTTGTCACTCCCTTCGCAATACACACATCCGATTGATGATAATCATATGGGAACGTGTCATTCAGATATTTTGAACACGCTATCTAAACAATTGTGGTTATGGTGTCTCTCACGTAACATTTGGATTAGTGCAGCTCACATAGCAGGGAAATCCAACCAGCTGGCTGATCTAGAATCGCGCCAAAATAAAACGGATACCGAGTGGATGCTTACTAAGAACTCCCTTTCACGCGCCTTAACGCAGTTGAATTTCCCCCCGGAAATTAATCTTTTCGCTTCGAGGCTGAACGCGCAGTTCACCCGATATGTTGCATACAGGCCTGACCCAGGTGCAGTCGCCATTGACGCTTTTTCCCTTGATTGGTTCACTCTCAATTTCTACGCCTTTCCTCCTTTCAGCGTGATTCCAGCTGTTTTAAAGAAAATCAGGGACGACAAAGCGACGGGGGTATGTGTGTTGCCCAATTGGCCCACGCAAGCATGGTTCCCTCTGGCGATGAAAATGGCAATTTGCGAGAATGTACACCTCCGGGCAGACAAATATCTCCTGCACCTCCCAAGCCGTCCCAATGTGACCCACCCACTACCCAAGCAACTCTCCCTCCTGGTTTGTCTCTTATCAGGCAAACTCTAACAGGTCACGGCATCTCTACAAAGGCCAAGGACATCATAATGGCTTCCTGGCGTACAGGAACTACTAAACAGTATGAGGTCTACCTAAAACGGTGGGAACAGTTCTGCCAGTCACAGGGAATCAATCGATTCGACGCTAGTGTGGAGAATGGCATTGATTTTCTGGCAACCTTGTTCACCTCTGGTTTAGGTTACAGTGCAATAAACACTGCTCGATCAGCACTGTCTTCTGTCCTAACTCTCCCCAACAACATAACCTTTGGAGCACATCCACTAGTGGCTCGGTTCCTAAAAGGCGTTTTTGAACTTAAGCCTTCTTTGCCAAGATATAGCTCCATCTGGGACGTCAGCATAGTCCTTCAACACCTCAGATCCTTGGGACCCCCAACACAGTTAGACCTGAAGTCCCTCACTAAGAAGACAACTATGCTCCTTTGTTTATTAACGGGCCAGCGATGTCAGACCATCACGAAGCTGGATACCGCCCTTATGCAAGAACTTCCAGGGAAGATCGTGTTTACTATTGGCGACAAACTCAAAACCACCAGGCCCGGGAAGCACCTCGCACCCATAGAACTACTGGCATACCCGAGAGACGAGTCGATTTGCGTAGTGTCCCACTTGAAGCAATACATAGCGTGTACAAAATCAATTCGAGCGACGCACGATACCCAGCTGCTTATCAGCTATGCAAAGCCGCACAAGCCAGTCTCCAACTCCACCGTAGGGAAATGGGCCAAAAGTGTTCTAAAGGACTCAGGAATTGATACAGGAACATTCTCCGGCAACAGCGCTAGACCAGCCTCTACCTCGTACGGTGCCCTGACTGGCCTAACTCTAGCAGAAATCCTCAAAGCAGGAGGTTGGACCAATGCCCAAACCTTTGCCAAGCATTACTACAAACCAACTGAAGTGAACTTTGGAGCCAGCATTCTAAGCCATTTCCAGAACATTTCCGAATAGGAAGAATTTTCTCTTATTATTATATTCAGTGTATCATTGCTCGCTATCATCGCGCTGTAACGCAACATTGGGTTGCGGTTTTCGGTGGCAGATCATTTGATAGTTACGTTGTACTTACTATGATATTAAACTACTATATATATTGGGTTTATCTCCCTCTGTGTTCCTTATTGCTGCGGTTACCTCGCGTGACCAGCTCTTTCAAGTCTCATGTAGCTCCGCAGTGACTAGGACTGGTGACGAGGTAGAATTCTAAAATTAAACGTGACTTACCTTAAGTCGATGTTTGATTGGAATTCTATCTCGTCGCCACTCAGGAGCGGAGGAGTTACATGCCCTCCCTTTGTAGGGTATGTCCCACCCAAACTCCTTCGTTCCTCGCCCTCTGCTCACGGTTGGGGTTTTTTCAAGATTGACTAGCTAGCATGCGCATGCTTCTCATGTAACTCCTCCGTTCCTGACTGGCGACGAGATAGAATTCCAATCAAACATCGACTTAAGGTAAGTCTCGTTTAATTTTAGAATTAAATAGACTTGCTACCCGTTACTCATAAACAGCCTCATTGTCTTAAAACAATCATTCGCCTTATCATGACTGCTATGGATCAAAGTGTCTCGTAAAATGATACCTTTTAACAGTATATTTGTCAATCCTTTTGCTTCAGGTTACAATTTTTATATTGAGTTCCATAAATTCGAATAACTAAGGAGTAATCATGATTGGTATCGTTATCAGTTTTTTCAGGTGGATGACGATGACAGAAATGTGATGTCATATAGTGTTTCAAGTGCTTAAAATTCATCTGAGTGTTTGACCCAAGTAGATATCCCTCGTCATGTCTTCCTTTCTGATTGTTATGAGCACTTTCGCTTTATTTAGGGAACATGAAATGATGTCAAAGAAAAACACAGCCTGCCCATGTTTCCTGTGCTTACTTTGCTTTGATCCAAATACATGTATGTAACTTGCTGATATCACGGCAAAATGACCAGAGTAGAAAAATTACCAATCAAGCTAAACTAGGCAAAAATAGATAAACATTCTTAGCGGCGTAAGGATCGCTAAGTCGAGTAAACGAGGCGGTACTGACTCGGGGTACTGGTAGAAATAAGCTGTTCCCGACCTGTGCATTTCGCGGAGCAAACTTCGCGCCAAAATTTATCTGACTGACGTATGGGTTGTGACGTAAGACCCTACATTGACTATTCCATTTCAATCTTGACTTGTCCATTTCAGTTACATTACGGTAAGCTGATCAATGTTACGCTAGACCATTGCACTTTACGATTAACCATTTGCAGATAAAATAAGCCATGTCACACTACTCTGAACCGTTTGTAACGTCACTGAAGCAATTTGCCGTGTCACTGCATATCATGTCGCAGTACGCTGATCCATTCAATACTTGAGTATGTCATTTGAACAAGGAAAATTACACCGATCGTCTTTGGCACTGACCAATTCTGTGTAGGCTGCGATGATTGCATGAGGTGACTGATCTATTTCATTATACACTTGACCACTCGTTTTTTTCACTGAATCAGTTCCGCAAGGGTCTCTATACAGTTTCTGAACTGTATAAACCATTTAATGTTTGGGTATTTCATTTCTCCAAAGGTGACTTGTCCATTTGTGTTTTAAATAACCCGTTTCAAAATCTGATAAACCATTCTACAAAAGACAGTTAGACTAGTCCGGTTTATTCTTAACGGTTTACAAGGCTTGTATTTTTGGCGGTGACGGCTGCCCATACAAAATCGTTTCTCGGAGTCTACACTAACCTTGAATATCCAAACCGCTTTTCAATCGTGCTTAAAGAACCGGGGAAGACTCCGTTGACAATGATACTCTGCGTAAAAAAGTATTGGCACAGGAAAAATAAGAACCATTTTGGTGTATTTAGGAACTGCATCCATTTGGGACGAACTTTCAGCCACCCAAATGACAACTCTTTGTCGCTGATGCCTGCCATTCCTCGAAAGATTTTATGGACCAAGGAACTTTACTTTCGTCACGGATCGATTACAGTCATTGTTTTTTTTTTTTTCTCTTGGGATCATTGAAAGTCACACAATAATAAATAAGGGAGGGTTTGTCGGTGACAGTCACACAGAGGTTAATTTGACAACAATATTCTCGAATCAACAGCTAGAGCCATCGAAGGTAAATACCGCTGAACTGCTTAAGGAATCAATTTCTCTACAAACAACACAAAGTGGTTAACTGTGAATACCCTGACACCTATTTGCATGTCATTATATTAAAACATAGTTCAGTAACTATGATAAGAATAAGGAAGGATTACGTTTTTACAAACGTTGCCGTGCAGCAATTTATGACTATTTATATTTCAACAGACTTGCTAGTTTTGTACCCCATATGAACCATGTGAGCGTTAGCCCTACTAAGGGAAATGGGCCCACACAAGGACAGAGAAAAACTCTGACTAGGGTGGGAATTGAACCCACGACCTTCGGGTTGGATCACCGCCGCTCTACCGACTGAGCTACAAGGTCAGACGGGAGCAGGCCGTGAGAACTGAAGATGTTAGTGTCACGGCAATGAACATGTACCAGTACAAGGAACAATTACGTTTTTGCAAACGTTGGCCATAGCCTGCGTAGCTGGCGGTATTGTTGGAAATACCTTAGACAGCAGTGACCAGAACCAGGTTGCTGACCAGCGGTTTTCGTTAAATTGTTAAAACGGTACAATGGGTTGCTGGGGGTGCTCAGTCTCGCGGGCTCAGAAAACCTGGTTGTGGTCATTGTTATTTAAGGTTTTTCGTATTGTTGGCGTGAGAGGCATAAGCCGAGCGGAGAATGGGGATGGGCGCTTCAACATTGTCCTCTCGTTAATTAATATTTGCCTCTCGCGCCAATAATACCGTCAGCTACACAGACTACCCTCCATAGATCTCATCCAAAGGCATGGAGGATGGACGTTAATTCTGCAATCCCAACCCTAACCACAGGTTAATGTCGAGGCTCCTCATTGCCGATTCCTGAAGGTGTGAAATACTCTGGTCACGTGATATCAATTGCTACCACACCTTACTTTTGTTCAGATGAGATATAAATTAAAGAACAAAAGAAAACTTAAAGTACAAAATTAAACAAAAAGAAAATTTAAGAACAAAAGAACAATTTTAGAAAGTAATATCATCCATGCATGCATCCGGGAGGACCGGTGGCTCAGCTGGGTTAAGCAACGGCTTTTCGAGCGTGAGATCGCGGGTTCACAACAAAGGTCGGACCAACACTCGGGGTCTTAACGAACAAATGAAAAATGCAGTATCGAGATAGTTATGTTTTTTTTGCAGATAGTAGAGCAATGCATTCTGGTTGCCGCGCGATGCATTCTGGTCGCAAGCCCTATGCATTATTATAAAAAGCCAGCAAAGCCAAGCAAATTGAAGTCTTAACATGGTATAGTTGTTTCCGATTTTTATTATATTGTTGCGAAGTGAATGAATCTATCAAATGAAAGTGCTCTTGTATGATATTCTTGCCTTTCCCGTTTTCATCGTACTCACTAGCTCACAAGGCCTCACTTGTTCGATTTGAAGCTTTACATGAACTTGTCTTCGCTCATTTGATTTAGTGAAATAGGCCATTTCCGAGTTCATGTCTGTGCCCTCTTCAAAGCGAGTCTAAGTGCAAAGTTTTTGTGATGGTAATTAGATCTATTTTACATATGAATGAAAACTAATTTTCATAAGAAAAACTTCGCACTTAGACTCGCTTTGAAGAGGACGCAGACATGAACTCGGAATGTTCATGAACTCGGAATGCCCTATCAATGGACGAGTTCACGCTCTTGATTGCATCATGGGTAACTAGGTCAACATGGCGGGAAATTCAAAGCAAAATATACTGTACATGACTTTACTTTATAGACTTTCGCCTTCATAAACCAATCAAATAAGTTCATGTTCACAACTGAGAAGAACTAGACTTGGTATCCGTTCTTTGGAATTCCTAATTATTGCTTTTTTTTGTCTCCATACATTCTCTGTAATTTTTTGCCTTTGGAATTGCAGAAATGTATGGCAGAAACTCTTCTTAATAAAATAACTTCTACAATAGCAATTCTCTGCCGCACCTTTGAGCGCATATCTTCTGTTTTGGAAAATAAAAAAACCGAAAATTGCATATCATGAATACTTTTTATCGTTTTGAACTTCCTTACAAACCTTTGAATTTCTCTCCATCCTGCCCTGATTACCCATCATGCACTCAGGAGCGTGAACTCGTCTATTCCACAAATGCACTTGCCAAGCCCTAATCAGAAATCTTCCAAGTCACCATAAACTGATGAAGTTTCGTGAGATTTCTTGAAGCAGATGTACACGCATGAGATTATCGTTCGTTTTTCACGATAAAAAGAAGTTTATTGACAAAACAACAGGGAATAAATAATCTTCCACTACATTAGAAAAAAACTTTTAAAAAGTCTGCGATTGCACGAGCAATTACAAACATATCACTTCTAACTAGTTCTTATTGTGACACGAGGACTGGCCTTACTTTTGTGTAGTTGCGTTTTCGGTGATACTTCAAGCGAACAAACGAAAATATTATACAACAACCAAATGACAGTTTGCTATGTTAGCCGACTTCACAACTGACAGATATTACGGTTCTTATTTGAAAGAAAAAAAAAATAATTACAGTTGTATAAACCAGGAGAAGATAAAATTAAAATTGTTTGTAAAACACTTGTAAAGTCAACGTCGTGACGAAGTTTCGTCTGTCTCAAGGTATCTGCAATAAATATCAAGATATCAACATCAGTGTTGAACCAATGTAGTGTTTTCCACATCCAACGGTACCGGTCAAAATATCGTTGGATACAACATCATTGAACCTCTTAATTTGCAAGACATGTTTCGACATGTCTCAGACAGAAAATCATTTGAAAAACTGTAAGAATTTTCAACAATCTCGAGAAGCATGCATAACAAACTATGATTCCATAAAATGATAACGAAAAAAACGAGAATAGAAACAAAGATTTAAGTGCAAGTGTCTGTTTGACATGGTTAACTTCTCAATAGACCTTTCCACAGTCTCTGACGCCATATTGGTTGCGGGACAAACACAGCTTAAATTACAGTGAATGTATGGGAATTTTGCCGACTTCGAACCATTGAAGTCCAACAGTTAACAACTATTCGCCAAGTGGAGGTGGCTAGTGGTGGATATTTACCTCGCCACTTGGGTAATATCCACCATGAAAATGAAAATGAATACTGAAGTCGTAGGCAATAACATTCCCCGAACTATTTCTTGCAAGTTGGCCTCCAACAGAAATGCTACTCTGGTACATTTACAACAATATCCTCCACTTCGGTGAATAGTTGTTAATTAGTATATACTAAAACAGTGAGATAATATAGCACAAAAAGATGATTTTAATTCATTTATTCCTGTAAAGAATACAAGATTTTCGGGCGCAAATTCCGCGCGAATTGCTCGCAGGTGAATAGTTAACAATTATTCTTTAAATCGAGGTAAATATTCTGCCACTATTAACAGACATTGAAAAGAATAATTGTTTAAGTATATACTCACGAAGAGATCTCAACAACATTTGCAAAAGAAAACCATCCAAAGTCGATTTAATAGAGATCTCAATTCACGCGTGGAACGTGCAAGCGACACAAAACATGCGCGAAAGTGTTTACAGAAGCTTCAAACATGGTAAATCTAAACAACCTTCGTTCAAATCCTCGTCATAAACAGCAAAATGGTCATTTAACACCGTTTAAATTAGCAATCTAAATCGAAAATCTGCTTGTTAAAACATTTTCACCGTTCGATCAGAGCTTAAGAGGTTTATTTGAATGGAACTGAAAGTTCAGTTGGTAAAGGGCATAAAACGGCGGCTCTAATTGAGGTGAGCGTTGGTTTGTTGTAAAATGACCCGTCTTGCTTCCTTGCAGCGATGTAAAACTTTCTTAAACACTTTTTTTACTTCCTCGATTTCAGTAAGAAATTCGTTTTGCTTGGCGACCAGCGCTACAAAATAGAATTACTCCGAGTGAAACAAATTGTTGGCGTGAAGATTCTTTAATTTTCAGCAATAAATTATCTGGAAAAATGAAGTCAAACACTAGTCGGCAAAAGTATGAACTCTTCTCATACCTTTGAAAAGTTTCAGGCCAAATTTTGTGGCCCTCTTTGTATTCTGTAGCACAGAAACGCTGGCGAGTTTACGCTGGCCATTTTGTTTTGTTTGGATCACGCATTATTCACTCCGCAGGGAGTGAATAATACTCAATTACTCCGAGATAGCGACCCAATCAGATTGCATGAAACACCAAGATCACTGACTGCGTATATAACAAATTCTTATATTCACCGCTGAAAATTATACTAACAAAAGATATCCGGAGTTTGAGTAGCCAATCAGCGCGCGTGTTCAACGCTATCCGCTGTTTTAGTATGTACTAATTCTGAATAGCGAGAATACCTCTCAAAAAGCACTTCTATTGAGATTATTTTCGTGAAGTATGGCGATCAGAATCAAGCTACGACGACCGCAAACGAAATTTGTAAATTTCATATAAACCCTTGCAATCAAAACTATGCAACTTCCCGCGAAATTTGAAGCGACACAAGGAGATTTCTAATATCCAACTTTCAGACTTTGCGCCTTGTGCAATAATCTAATTTTCCGTTGAGTGAATGACATTTATAAATGACTAAATATATTTTGAAATCTTTGAAATCTGCCGCCTTGTAGCGGTGTTATAAAGGTTTGAATTCGCAAAAGTCCCACGCATTCCCTGTAATTTAAGGAGGCTCGAAATAGTTTCTCCTTTTTTCAAACAAATAAACATATTCTGTCCTTAGATACAGTTAGGGCAATCATATCAAGACTAAATTTGGCCAGGGTATTAAGTACCTATCGTAGATTTCTAACATTATGTTTTCCTCCAAAATAATGTTACCATGGCAACGATATTAGGCATTTCTTTGAGCCTTAAAATCAACATATGTGGTCCTTTTTGAAGAAACGGGACGGTCAAATTTTCCCATTCATCGTTGCCAGATAATGTTAGAAATACTCTCTAAAATATTTAAAATTCAACAAAATCTGTTGGTCAGTTTTTCAGAAAAATAAGTTTTTTTGAATTGTCTCTAATTTTTTTTTTCACCTACAGAATTTTTTTAAATTTGAAAGACAAACGGTTTAAATTAATCTAAGCTAACATGCAAAAAATCAAAAAAATTCACCGTCCAGAAGCAGAGATATAAACGAGTAAAGTTGCAAAATCAGGAAAAATTAGGGGGTTACAAGATCAGCATTTACGCATGCGTCACCCGCTCATTCGAGTCCACGCGCGAGTGGAACTACAGGTCAACACAAACGGATTTAAGTGACTATTAAACCGTTTAAGTAGGATTTTCGTAGTTTTCGTGAATAGGAGATGTCTATTTATATGCCATGTATATAGGAATTGGAGAAAGGTAAGCGAAACTAGCGGTATTTGTTTATTTCTGGTGACCCATTTAAATCATAAGCTGACGCAAGCAGCTTACGAATTGCGTGTGTGGCTTACGCGCGCACGCTCAGCTGAAAACCCTTTTGAGCCTCCTTAAGCCACGTTTGCTCCCGAACCAATATGGTGTCAGAAACACCACCAATATGGTGGAAAGGTCTATTGAGTCTGGGGTTTCAATGACTTCTTTAGTTCTACTCTATATATAAACTCTATATATAACCATTTTTTTTGTTGGTAGATATTTGCGTTGTGTAAGCTAAGTGTCCATCTCGCGACCCTATTATTTTAATCAATTAATGTAACTTGGCTTCCTAGTTTCGTTAACTATTAAGTTATTTTAGGAGGCTAATACCTTTTTATCCATTTAATTCTATCTAATGAAAGAAACATTTTTGTAGTGATATAAGGGTAGAAGTTGTTGTTGTTGTTATATAGGACCTTGAAGTTGTTGTTGTTGTTATAATAGGACCTTGTGCAGTTCTAGAAGAGGCTTTAGCTTAAAAAAAAATGCCAGCAACTTGAAAACAAACGTTTTGCATTCAAAGTATATCAGCATAAATTAATACCAGAAACCCATAAGGGTTGAAACGTGTAACGCACGTTCACAGCTTCCGAATATTCAGTGCGAACTGATTGGTTGAATGTTTCAGTGCTAAGTACCATATTTGGAAGCCCCTCGCTCTTGTTGTTCCAAATATGGTACTTAGCAAATTGAATATTCAGAAGCTTGTTTCCCAGCACACAAGGGGCCGTTACACGTTTCAACCCTTATGGGTTTCTGTTAATACAGAATAAAACAGCTAGTGATTTAATATCAAATATTGTGACACATTACCTGATAAGAGCTTAAAATCTCCTTGGGCTACGAGACCTGCTCCTTCCTCTTCCTCCACCCCACCTGTTAAAAAAGTTTCAAAAAAGAAGATCGTCAATTACAAAATTTAATGTTAAGTTGTTACAAGGAGATAGAGTACCGCTCAAAAGTAAGTTACCAGTCTCGTCTCGTTTCTCGCGAGACGAGTCTCTCGTCTCTAGCCTCGAGAGACGAGACACTCGTCTCTAGAGATTCTCGTCTCGCGAGAGGGTGGTAACTTACTTTTGAGCGGTACTGTATGTGTTTCAAGCATGCCTACAGTATTATTGGCAAGTAAATGTTGACGGTGGGTTAAAAATCATTTTTCACAAACCTTTCTCCTTCTGCAGACCTGCCTCTTCGTCGTGGAGGCGACCTGTTACACAATCGGAAATAAAGAAATTGCAAAAATTTACCCTAAAGTTGTACACAACTATTTTTCAAAACAAAACTACCCAAATACTTCTATTTATACAGTTTCGTTATCTGTGATAGTCAACTATGATGTGTTTCTACATGGACAGCAAAATACACCAATGGCCCACAACAATGACTTAAAAGTCTTCTCGGAAGATGTCGAAATCTTTTGGGGGAAAATTTGCAATCAGAATTAACTTTTCAGTCTGATTACACACACACACACCAGAAGCTTTCAAAAAATATTAAATGCAGATAAATATATTTACCCTTATAAGTAAATACCCTCCACATTTTTAAGTTCCTAACCTCCTCAAACATTTTGTTATTCCAAATTTCCGGGATGCACGATTTTTGGCAAATGCCTTAAGCAATTTTTTTACACTTTCCTATGAAGTCACGTTGTGCAGCTGCACATGGGAGCATATCAGAGCATGAAAAGAGAACAGGTGTGCCATCGAACCACTAAGTCAGACGCCGTAATCTTCATCTGCTGTAAATTAGCCAATTTCTGTCAACACATGCTTAATTTGGAGAGTTCCCTCTAATGAAACATATCAAAGGTTCTTCTTGCTTCAGCATGGTGTACAGTATTTGTTGACTGAGTTCCACATGAATGTTGGAAGTAAGGCAATTCAATCTGTCCAAGTTCCAAGGAACAGCAAACTAGGACAAAAATAAACTGCAGTACTTGGAACAACCTTCTGTCACATGCATGTATCTCTCCAAGGTATTTTCTTAACGTTGTGCTATGTAGAACTTGGAGTTGCTCACACAATGAAGAAGCTGTCATTCACTGAAGTCCTATCAATGTTCAGTCAATCCTTGAGATTGTGTAATAGTTTTCGAAATACTTGTAGGCAGTAGCACAATGCAGACACTACCAATGTTCAGTCAATCCTAGAGATCGTTTTCGAAGTTGATGAATGGTAGCAGCAGAATGTTGACACTTAGGCTTTTTTTCTGTGAACTAAAAGGTTGCTACTCGTGATTATGAAACTGTTGAGATGCTCTCTGTACGCCGTTAGAGAAGACGCTTGCAGAAATTTGACTGGTGGATGAACAGGCTGCTGTGTGTACTTTCAGACGTGCTAACCGACTCTTTGACGACACATGATTAAAGTATACTTCAGGCAAAACAAATGGAGGGTTAAGCCATGGATGGTTAAGAAGGGAAGTCATTGACGATTCAACTTTGAGGGCAATGCAATGTAGGGAGGTTGAAGTGAAAGGATGTTGTTGGGAAGACGAAGGTAGATTTTGAGGTGAGCCGATGGGAGCAGGGTTCTGTCTGGGAGAAGCCCATTGAATTGAAGACGAAGGGGTTGACCTTTGGGTCATCACAGGGCTCAGTGCAATATGAAGTAGACAAGTTGGGCAGGCGAGGCTCTTTAATGGGGCGGATGCCTAGATGTACCTAAGGAACAACCCAGATATGACAGTAATGTCAGAGAACATAATAAAATGACACAAAAATAAAATCAAAAGGTTCAGCTAAAATAAAATTAAGTTAACAGCATATTAACTGATTTCATTATCAGCAAGACTTTTTAAAAAGGAATGGAATTAAACCACTAAGATAAAATGAACATATTAATGACCCTCTCTCAAGGCGCAATCAGATTCTGTCAGAGCCAAATGGTTTATATGAATTCTTCAATGTGATAACTGTATCTTTTTGCCATAATCCCAATCTTTTGTTACAGAAAATTTTACTTTTGCTCGACTTGCAAATACCTTTCTTAAAACAAAGAAACTAGAGTAACCTTTCAACAAAGCTTATTGTAAAACCTATAATTCAAACACTGTTAAGACCACTTTAATCTACCACACAATCTCATGTGCAAGCACATGCAGTGTATAAGCATTGACTTGTTAATGTACTGTTTGGAAGAAAAGATACCAATATTATCATCAAAATTCTATCTGGATTGTATGGCGTGTGATTCCCGACAAAATTCAACATTAAATTCTGTTTTGCACACGTTTCATTTTGCTACTCAAATTGTGTTCTGTGTTCAAATTGTTGAAATCAAATTCTATTTTGTATTCCAAATTATATTCTGTTTTGAATCATGTTCGCTAAATTCAGTTCTGTTGCTCAAATTCTATTTTACTTTGAACTGGCAATTTGCCTAAATTATATTCTCTTGCAAAGCGGTGATTCGCTCAAATTCAATTCTGTTTCACGTTCGGATTTATAAATTCTATTTTCTTTGTGAGCCTTGGCCCGAGTGTACCGCGGCCAAGTGAAGAATGCTTGGCCACATCTGCTTGTTCTTTCGAAAAATGGCAGCTAAAGGCCGGTCATGGCGACAATGGAGACAGAGTTTTGTACCGAGTTGATTGGCTTTATAATTGTTTGGTTCGCTATGTGGGCTCGTACAATATCGACGAGAACATTGTCCGTCTTGTTGGTAGAAGCCAAGTCATGCTTGAAGATATTGTCAACGCTCATTCAAATAGTGATAAAAATGGGAGTGACAAGCCTACACAACTCCTATCCACGTGTTTTAGCCAGCTTAGAGTTTGGCTCGAACGAGTATGTCTTTTAAGGATCTGCTCCCAAATTGCGTACCAAACAATATTATAAAATTGTAAATGGCTTGAACCCAGGAGTCATAGTAAAGTACGATTGTCCGGGTGAGTGTAGTCCCAAGAAGGACTGTTTGAGATGACATTGACTGACGTTTCGACAACCTGAGCGGAAGTTATCTTCAGAGTCAAGTGATTTGTGTAACGTCAGTAGATACTATAAGAACTCCGGTCGTAGATGTCATTGGTCAACTTCACGAATAAGTTGACCAATGACATCTACGACCAGAGTTCTTATAGTATCTACTGACGTTACACAAATCACTTGACTCTGAAGATGACTTCCGCTCAGGTTGTCGAAACGTCAGTCAATGTCATCTCAAACAGTCCTTCTCAGGACTACACTCACCCGGATGATCGTACTTTACTTAATAATATTATAAAGCCAATCAACTCGGTACAAAACTCCGTCCCCATTGTCGCCACGACCGTCATTGTTTTCGATTTGGTGAACTATCGAGTGTAGCAACTGGTGAAGAAACCCACAAACTGCTGCATCGTTGGCCCCGTTAGCCGCTATCTTTCGAAAGAACAAGCAGATGTGGCCAAGCGTTCTTTACTTGGCCGCGGTACACTCAGTCCGAGGCTCACAAACAAAATAGAATTTATAAATCCCAACGTGAAACAGAATTGAATTTGAGCGAATCACCGCTTTGCAAGAGAATATAATTTAGGCAAATTGCCATTTCAAAGTAAAATAGAATTTGGGCGACAGAACTGAATTTAGAGAACGCAATTCAAAACAGAATATACTTTGGAATACAAAATAGAATTTGATTTTAACAATTTGAACACAGAACACAATTTGAGTAACAAAAATATTTAATGAAACGTGTGCAAAACAGAATTTAATGTTGAATTTTGTCGGGAATCACACTCCATAGGATTGTACATATTGTTTCTTATTATCCTTGCCCATATGTGTAAATCCGCCCATAAAACTTGTAGTTGACTACAGTAAGTTTGCAAGTGCCTGTTATCTTTTGGAATTATTTGTTTCTCCACAATTGACAATCCAGAGTCATCTTGAAACTCAAAACATTATATTATTTAAGAAACAAAACTGCCCATTGTACAGGTAATTTTAACCCAAAACTGCATGTTTACTGCAAACAAAAGAACCAAGGAAGGTCAGAAAAAAATCTTGCCTTGATCCAAACTCTCAAGTCTTGTTGTTTCTTAAGTTCATCATCTGCTAAAATTTATAATGCTTTTGGTGTGCTCAACCTGCTTCTATACAAATGTTCATGTATAATTACATTTGTGAGAATAACACTAATTCATGCAAATTGTGACTAAAATATAACCAAACAAACCTGTAAGGGGACCTTGATCTGTCATCAAAGCGATCAGAGCCTCTTTCCTCAAAACGCCTCCCTCCACCTCCATAGCCATCGTGGCCGACTGAGCCCCTGGAACGTCCTCCTCCACCACCACCGCCGCCACCCCCGCCACCACCTCCTCGACTGCTACGATTTCGTGCCATTTCAACACGCACTCTTTCTCCACAAATTCTAGCCCCATCAAGTGACTTGATAGCGTCTTCTGCATCATGGAGATCTTCAAATTCAACAAAAGCGAAGCCTGGGGGGTTGCGAGCTACCCAGACATCATGGAGTCTACCAAATCTCTCAAACTCTCTTTCAAGTTCTCTCTTAGAACCATTGCTGCCAAGGTTCCCAACATACACTTTGTAAGTCTTGACAGACATCTGACAATACAACAAATAAAGTTTTAAAACTTTAGGGCTATGGAAAATGGCACATATATAAAAAAACAAAAACACCAAGCAAGAAGATAGAAATAAAAGGGAAGAACAAACAACTTTTCATTCAACTACTGAAATTTTTTTACATACATCGCTTATATAGCCCACAACACCTTCACAAAAAGCAGGAATACTACATGTACAAGCCACACATACATTAAAATGATCAAAGACCTGCTAAAATGCTATCTTAGACATATCTTTACTATCCTTATGGCTTCAAAACGCCACACATACTGTTTCAAATCGTCACTCCATGTGTTCTTATATTCCAGAATAGGGTCATTGAACAAACCCTAAAACAACTAGAAGCTACGTGTAAAAAAATATCAATAATTTTGCTTTTAATGGAACAATATTATCAATGTGCTACTAATTTTTTCAGTCATTCCAGCTTTGATCTTCAAATTTTGTCATTCTATTCTGCCATGGGTCAAAAACCAATGCGGCCCTTCTGCAGAACACAACACAAGATCAAAATAAGTTGTGCTTCCTCGGGAGCTGCTTCACCTCATGACGGTTGATTTAAACAAACAACGTTAGTTATCCACTGAAAATAACTGACGCCCCAAGTGGCTATATGTGTCATCACTATGTTAAGTCATGAGTATGACTTGAGAATGGGCTTACGGCACTTTACCTTCGTTGAAAGTTCAGCTGCCTTCAAACAAACATGCTATAACACAACGGCTATATAACTAGAGTTTGCAAATAAAGAAAATGATATTAAGTCGAAAAATATTAGCACAAATTAATACCCCGGCCAAAACGGAATTTACTAGGTCCTACGCGTTCTGTACACGATTGAAATCGTAAACATGAACAGAAAGAAGGAAAATTATAAAACAAGACTTCTGACTTGACTCCAACAAAATTCAAACTACAAGTGAAGGCGATGGAGTGGTTGAACTATTACGCACCAAAGATATTGTAGCTAGGCGAAGACGCCCTTCAAAGGGTTCAAGAAGATCTTTAAGAGACAAACGCAATATTTAGTCGACCGCAATACAGCTTATTTAGACAAGAAATCTCACTCCGTTTTATGGTTCAACACAATGCACCTTTCCTATTCTAAACGGCTGCTGGAAGTTGCTTTTGCGAATAAAATTTTGGGAATCGATTGATTTTGAGCAAGCTAGCGCTTTACATCAGATTAATACTTGAGATCTTAAGAACAAACACAATTCTCTATCTATCTAGTATATAAAATGTGATTTACCTCTTTCGAAAACGATTACTTCTTGTCGATTACGCTCACAACCGTTTTTCTTACACAAAAGGCAAGGAAGGCAAGGAAGGACGCCAAATTGTAGACTGTCTCTTAGAAAACGTGCCTACAGCTGTGAACACGCGCGAGGGTTGTTGGGAAGATTCAAATCCCACAAATCACTGCAAGAACCGTGGGATATCACCTGCAGTCCCTGCAGTGCACGAAATCAATCCTGTTGCTTTTATAAAATATTTCTCAAAAATAATTCAACAAAGGATAGAAGGAAAATGCAGGTTATATTACTCCTTGATTGAAACAGATTTTCTTGATACACGTTCATATTTCCTAAAAGCCAATCAAAACGCACGTCATAACCAATCAAAATTCGCGTGATGTCACAGCCGTGTTCACATGCACTCAACTTCATACACTCATCTAAACAATCTAAACATAGCTATTGACCAATGAGAGTGCGCGCACTATCCTAATTATTTTATAAAGATGATTAAACAACGAATAAATAAATAAATAAATAAGTAAATGAATACAAGAGAAAATTTTCTCCTGATCATGATACAAATAGAAGACTTTTTTCCGTGTTTGCATACCTCATCTCAACACGTTGGAAGAATTCTCGACAGGTATGCAAACCCGGGACTGCGTCTCGGGTTTGCATAACTGTCTATGTTTTTTTCTTTAATTGATATTTAAGTGACGTAAACTGAGACAGTTATTGATTGTAACGATCTGTTTGAATTATGTCTAATACGGCACGGGAATTTTCCCACGCTGCTAAAAACTGATTACGGTTGTTGCAAAAGTACCGCGGGAAAACATTACATCAGTCTCTTTGGGGAGAAATCCGCGGAAGAAGGTCTTGTCGAAGCCATTCAGAATTACGGAAAAATAAAATTGTAGTAGAAGAGGACATTGGTGTAGTTTCCACAAAAATTTGCCGATTGTGTTGCTTGCATGATGCTATTTTGCACTAGGGGACTAGAAAATACGCTAACCGAAAGTGTCAGAAGTTTCATCTTCACACGCTCTTACAGCCAATGTTTATTTCTCCTGTTTCTTTTATGGTGTTTAAGGCTAAAATTTTTGTTTCTCGAACACTTTCAACCCGCCATTTCTACTGTTTTCTGTTTCCGTTTACACTCAAGCATGCGCAATAAGACCGGAACCCACGTTTTCTGGGAAAATGGAGTCCATTATCCTAAAAGCAAGGTGACAAACGCTAACACCAACCCGGTGTGGTCAACACATCACGCATGCGCACAACGGCCTTTTGGGCCGCATCAGCATGGCGTAGCTAACATACGAGGCTGTCCATGGCTGCTAATTGACCGGGTGAAATGGTTGTGCGTATGCATGCGTGATGTGTTGGCCACACCGGGTTGGTGTTAGCGTGTGTCACCTTACTTTTATTGTTAGGTACGTTATGTATGGGGACATATATTGTACCGTTTACATTATACATACCTTACTTATCTAGCCCGCAAACGCAGACGTATTTTATTTCCGGAGGAGAGAAACGACCGCCGGAAATACGTCTGCTATACTTATCCAACTACTTATCCAACTTATCCTGCTTAGCTTACTCTCCGGTAAGTACTTCATGTATCCCTTATTATTATGTATTTTTAAATACATAAATATATATTTAATATATTTAATTGTATTGTATTAATTGTATTAATTTAATTGTATTAATTGTATTTAATTGTAATATATTTAATATATATGTTTAATATATTTAATATATATTTAATATATTTAATATATATTTAATATAAATACATAAATATATATTTAAAAATATAACGTATTTAAATAATGGGTATATAGGGTATACAGAAACTAAAATTTTGTTTAATTATTTAAAAATACACTATACATGAAGTACCTAGTACCAGGGTGCTCACCCGCTGACCAAAAAGCCCGAGGACTCTGGGTACGTTCAGCGTGCATCACGTGAATATCAAGTCATCCTACGCATGACGACACGCATGACATAAGAGAAGAGCTCTGGAGACGAGAGCGACGGAATATTGCAGATAACTTATTAAGTGGTCAAGGATTCCACAGGTTTTCGTGTATCATCCTGTAAAAGCAAAATGGCCGCAGTTCTTTTAATTTTTACGGTGGTAATGTCAACAACTGCTGTCTTGGAGGTTGAGGGAACTGCTAAAGGAGCTGTACCGCTGGATACCTTAACTTTTGACAAGGTATTTTTGAAATCGTGTTAATGATGTGATTTGCCAATACTCAGGAAACGGAAGTAACAGGGTATACAGGGTGCATCTACAAAATGATCTTTCATAAACCAAGCTAAGAATGTCACATAAATATCATTCGGGTCGCCCAAATTCTCGGGCACTGAAAAGGAAACATTTTCGAAGAACATTTTGTGAGATTTCCGGCGTAATTTTTTCTTTCGTTCATTTATTATGTACACTAAACACGTGCAAGCATAAGCTTATCTTTTTCAAATTCAACGTGCTCATCTTTCATTGGCTAGAAATTGAAATGGTCTTTGAGATGCCATTTTATTGCTGAATACCCCTGAGCTATATTAAGTGCACTGATTATTTTTCTTATTTTATGGCCAGAAAAAAATAGTTTTTTCTGGATAAATACTTCTGTAAAAACTACCAGTGGAACAGCAGGAAGTAAAAAAAAAAACCGAAAACACTTCAGTAAGGGATGGAAATTATCAGTGTGGTAAAGGGTAAATTACTCGAACCATGAATTGCCTTTTTTATTTCCCGTGAAATGTAAAATGGCCTTTTTTCCTTGTGAAACATGATTTTGGCAATCACTATGAGCTGTGATTTGTGACAAATATAATAATTATCCATGAAATGAGAATCGTGTGTTTAATTCACTGTTTCATTTTTTTGGTCAATCAATATGGTGAAAACTAGCTCAGAAACTGCCCTGGAAGGTGGTGAGATTCTTCCCAATGTAACCGTTGACGTGGGCTGCCTGTGTAAAAAATGCAAATAACAATTTTTGCTATTGAAAAAATGCTTGTTTAATTTCTCCACAAGTATAACACTTTCTCACTGTATCACAGGCTTGAAACTCTCTCAAAAGTGGCATAACCCATTAACTCCTGGGGGTTCCCCATTGATGAGTAAAATCGTCTGGCGTTAGACAGAGTAAAATACTTAAGTATGGCCGGTTTAGGTCGGTTTAAGGCTGGTTTCCAAATAGTCGTCCCTGTCGCTAGAATCGTCTCTGTCGCTTGAAAAGAGCTTCCCGTGGTGAAAAACGACAGACGCGATTGAAGCGATTCTTGCGATACCTTGGTTTCCATTAAATCGTTTGTATCGGATCAAACGGTAAAAAAGACTGGCACTAGGAATTTTTTTTGCCGACTAAATCAAAATTAAAATGGCAGCAGTCAATCGAAGAAGAAGACTTTTGGCTTGTTATTTGCTTCTCTGTGTTATTTTGCGAAGAAGAAGAAGAAGAGAGAGAAAATCGAAGAAAGCATCGGTTTTGGGTTCGGCCGATATTCCAGGTTCTTCTGTTCTTATAATCCTTCTAAAATTTGTTATAAAGACATTCATACCGCTGTATTTCTTCCATAAATGTAGAGGTGTTATTCAAGTTGCTTGCTGCCATTTTGAAGCGTGTATATGGACGTGAAGTAAGCAATCAGGTGCATCGTGAGATATGTCCCAACGCTTCTGTCGCTTCTATCGTTTGAACCCGGTTTCCATTAAAAATATGCGATCTCTTGAGAGTCTTTTCCGGTCGTCTCTGTCGCAAGGATAGAACTGGAGTCTATCTCGGACGACTGATCGTTTCTGTGGCATTAGGATCGTCCCGGGATCGTCCCGGGTGATCGCTAGAGTGTTTCCATATGATTGTCCCTGTCGCTTCCAAAAATTTGAAGCGACAGAGACGATTGTAACGACAGGGACGACTATTTGGAAACCGGGCTTTAGGGGTGAATGGGTTAATGCTAAAATCCATTGGGATAATAAAAAAGGTAATAAGATATTTCATATGTCAACATCCAACTGAGCAAAGTCAATCCTACTCAAATTGAAGAACCACATACAGTTCCCGACACCTGTTTATTCAGGAAGTCAATAAAATTTTGTCCCTCAAAGGAGTGGGTCTTGGGTTAGAGAATATGGTCTCTTGTAAATTGCAGAGATTGCTGCAGTCTGTATTGCCACAGTATCCATCGTGAGAATTAAAAGCTTTCAGTTCTGACTATGTATGCGATTTAGCAACTGTATGGTCTTATTCTATTTTTTCTGCCATACGTATTCCATTCTCTTTTTGTAACTGTTAGAGTTTGACTGCAACTGATTAAAATTCAAGTAATACTGATTATTACTTGCTCTCTGGTGGACATTACTAAAGAGCAAAACAACAAAACGGCGAAACAAAGCACCAAAACACCATGTATGGCCCCACCATACATTGAATACTAACCGACAAAGGTTGGATTTGAGATTAAACATCGTTTAGGCCAAAAAGTTATTGCTCCTAATCTCAGTCTTAATCTGAATCCTAATCTTGATCTCAATGAATTAGGAGCAATAACGTTTTAGGCCTAATTAGGCCTACAACAATATTTAATCTCAAATCCAACCTTTGTCAGTTAGTATTTGATGTGTTGTGGGGTCATGCATGGTGTTTTGGTGTTTTGTTTCGCTGTTTTCGTGGTTTAGTAATGCCCCTCTCTGGTTCATCTCTTTGTCAGCCCTTTAAATCTCAATAGCTTGCTTTTTACTAGAGACCTTGCTTTCGAATAGTACAAATATCTTTGATGTCAACTACCTTATTATTGTGCAAAACAGAACGGCCTTGGCTGTCAAAGCATAGGGTTCTTCTGTTTCAGAGGTGGGCTCCTTTGAATGACAAGTAATGCTTGTGACCAGTAAATCTTCCCTTTAGCACCTCTTAGGGGTTTTTCTGTTGTCTGGGGAGGGCTGAGAGATAGGACTTCTACAGTTTGTTACATATTTATTAGTAAAAATTATTGAACTTCCAAAGAAAAACCTGTTATAGCTTTCAAGCTAGCTATGTACAAAATCAGAAATGTGATGTTTTGTTTCTGTGGACATTTTTTTCTGAGGCAGGTCGTTAACAAACATAGAGCTGTTCTTGTTAAGTTTGACAAGCAGTATGCATATGGAGAGAAAGAAGATGAATTTAAAAAGTTTGCAGAGAAAGCGTCATCACAGCCAGATCTTCTGGTGGCTGAAGTTGGAGTTTCCGGTAACTTCCTTAGATTAAGATAATGATGATAAAATCGCCTGATGTTAGACAGAGTAAAATACTAAGTATGGCCGGTTTAAGCCAGTTTAGGGGTAAAAGGGTTTATGGGACAGTGAGTGATTAACCCATTGACTCCTGGGGGTTTCCCATTGACGAGTAAAATCATCTGGTGTTCGACAGAGTAAAATACTAAGTATGGCCAGTTTAGGAGTGAAAAAGTTATGCCTATGTTTCTTGTTGAAAAGGAGGCTCAGAAATGGAAAATGTTTGAAAAATCATGGCTGTCATTAATTACGAGGCAGTGGCCCAGAATTCTTTCACAGGTAGTTTCATATTTGCCTTCTGAGTCCTGTGGGAGGTGCGGTGGCCTCATGGTTAGTGCGCTCGACTCCGGATCGAGTGGTCCGGGTTCGGGGCCTGGCCAGGGACATTGTGTTGTGTTCTTGAGCAAGACACTTTACTCTCTTGGTGCATCTCTCCACCCAGGTGTATAAATGGGTACCGGCGTAATGCTGGGGGTAACCCTACAATGGACTAGCATCCCATCCAGGGAGGCGTATAAATACTCCTAGTCGCTTCATGCTACGGAAACCGGAGATAAGCGCCGGCCTGATGGGCCTTCTGGCTCGTAAGCAGTGACTTTACCTTTTCTTTTCTGAGTGCTAATGTGTGACGTCATAAAAAATTAAATTTGTGAAATTATGGGATTTTTTGGGGAGTTATGAAAGAACAACATCCAAAAGGCCTACTTGCCAAAAATTAGCATTTCAGGGCAAAATGTCGTTGAGATATCAGCCCCGTTGAGCTCTGACGACTCCATGCAAATCCTTCTAAATTTCACTCAGTCCATAACATTAGGAACCGAGTCAAATTTAGAGGGGTTTGTATGGAGTCATCAGAGCAAAACAGGACTAGTATATCTGAGACAATTTAGCCCACAATGCTAGTTTTTGGCAAAGTTTTAGGCCTTTCAGATGTTGTTCTTACAAATCCCATAATTTCAAAAATTTAATTTTTGTAACGTCACCAAACGCTATAGAGTGAACGCTATAGAGTGAGATTGCA
>NC_090879.1:9038159-9045659 GCF_036669935.1 Montipora foliosa
GACTGAATATTTCGATTGGTCCTTCAGTCAGTGCATTTGCTTATGTCTATTTCCCTTGTTAATCAGACTACAGAATGCACACAGGTACTGTTTCTTTACTTGCAAATGTCTGTCTGAGTGTCCAGAGTATGATAACAAGAGCGGATCTAGTTTCGAGTTTATTTAAATTTGTGCGCTATTTTTCCGACCCTTCACGACGACATCCTTGAGATGACTGGTTTTTAAATCTTGTACGACCTACTAAAAGAGTTGATTTAACGGAAAAAGAAAAAGGAGGCTCGGCAGTACACTCAACACGCACAAAACTTTAGCGCGAAGATTGCCCTCCTGTGTGGGGAGCGGATCTAGAATCTGGAAAATGCTTTCCCGAAAGTTAATTGGAACAATTTTGATTTTCTTTATTAAACGACATGGAAACCGAGTTGAATGTTAAGAAGTCTATGTACTCGTGATTATAATCTTTTGCTGTTCCCTATAGGACTTCCAAACTGTATTGAGAGATTTGACAAATTGGCCGAAGACCTTTTGGCCAGTGACGGCTCCAATTATGCAGGAATTATTGAAAAAGCAGAAAAGGCGTTAGACGAAACCACAGACGAAAAAGAGAAGGCCAGCGGGGAAATCTATGTGAAAATTATGAAAAAGATACAAGAGAAGGGTGTGGAATATGTGGACACTGAAGCGACCCGCGTTCAAAAACTGTTGAAGGATAAGATCACTGACAAGAAGAAAGAGCTATTTAAGAAACGCTTAGACATCTTATCGTCTTTCCAGTATGCTAAGCAGGGTGGAAAAGATGAATTGTAATGACTATTTTCATTAATTTTCTAGGTTTATCCGTCCAACCATCTATTAAATCATTTTAGCTTGGCTTTTAAACACTTTTCAAGATTGCAGCGATGTTTTGGAATATATTTCTGACCGGTGAAAAGAAAAAGTCCTCATCTTCCTTGACATCTATGTTTTAATGTCCTCCTCGTTATCCACAAAAGGAAATAAAACGTTTTTTGGAACCTCTTGTATTCAGTAGTCACGTCCATGTGTATTTAGACCTTCGGCGCAAATTAAGGGAAATTCTGAACCCTTTCCAAGCGTTCGCAGTCAACAGCGGTTGCCTACTGCGTCCTAAAGTACGCTTTATCTTGAGGGTTTTAGATTTTTTACCATCAGCAATGCCTTTTCGCTCTAATTGGTGGATTTGATCGATTTCCTTTAACAAACGTGGAACCGTTTTAAGTCCGGCTATTCAATTTTCGCGGAACTTTGCCGTTTGAGCCAAACCCGTTGTTGTTCTTCATTTTGCAAATTTTTAGCCAAGCACAATTGCCACGTTCTTTCCAGCGCAAACTGACAGGGACAGTGCAACGCTTAGACAAGGGAGCCATTGCTGATTGTCACATGCAAGGAGGCAAAGAATGTGGATCAGTTCGATCTTTATTTGCCAAGTCTACCCCACCTCCACCCCCAAGTGAAACAAAATATTATATCGGTTAATAATAATAATAATAATAATAATAATAATAATAATAATAATAATAATAATAATAATAATAATAATAATTGTGTACCCTCAACCACGAACCCATTCACTTCTCTTCCCTCCCTTGTTTCAGCTGTCCCGAACGCAGATATATCGGGAATTCGATGACAAGGGAAGACTCCCGAGTCTCATTTCATAGTTTTTTTCTTAAGTGTCGGGCCTCCCAGTCCTACCAGCAAAATAACGCATAGATTGAAGGTTTTAGCTTTCAAAACTTGCCCAGATTGTGTCAGTAGGTCCTAGAATATACAATATTCAAGAGAAAAGCCATTTTCTCTGTCATATGGTAAGCACTGGAGTCGCAGATTACAAAGTGTGCGCACGTGCCCTGCTAAAGGTAACATACAGGCATAAGCTTCTTTTCATCTCAAATTTCCGAATAACTACAGGAGCTTATATCTTCCAAACATTACAAATACATAGCATATACAGATACCTACTAAATACATAATATATAAAGATATATTCATTAAAAAGAAAAGCCGCTGTACAAAATGCGGCCCGGTACGGATAAATTCAGATAGCGCATTCCGCAACTTAGAA
The DNA here is from genome assembly GCF_036669935.1 of Montipora foliosa. Lineage (NCBI taxonomy): Eukaryota > Metazoa > Cnidaria > Anthozoa > Scleractinia > Acroporidae > Montipora > Montipora foliosa. Next base: position 9,040,243 of record NC_090879.1, read on the forward strand.
CTAAGACCATAACTGGTTGTTCCAGGTTTATTGAGGGACAGAATGTAATTTTCGCGAAGATCATGCATAAGAAGGGGACGGGAGAGAAAACGCATTTTTCATATAAGCAGAAAAACCCTTTTTTCCAAAAAAAAAAAAAAACAAAACAAAACAAAACAAAACAAAGAAAACAGCTTTTATCAAGTAATACGAGGAAATTTTGAATGCGCTTATTGCATAGAGATGTACAGCTTGACTTTCGCAGTAAGAGGACAGGTAGTCTGTAAATATAACTATCGTTATTCTCTTATTTACATTATTATACCGTTTCTTTGACACGAGAATTACAGCGAAATGAAAGCACAACTTTGTCGCCAATTTTCTATGATAAACAGCTGTTCAGAAATCCAAATTCTAAGTTAACAGCACACACCAGGACTACTCCTCAGTATCTGGATAAAAATCATTTCCTCTGGCCGCGCTTCAGCCATTCGATGAGGGCCACTCTCGTGCTTCTTAAGTTGCCTCGCTCATGCCCAAAAAGAATTCTGGGTAATTCTGCCATTCCATGACAAGGGAAGACTCCCGATTCTCATTTCATAGTTTTTTTCATAAGTGTCGGGCCTCCCAGTCCTACCAGCAAAATAACGCATCGATTGAAGGTTTTAGCTTTCAAAACTTGCCCAGATTGTGTCAGTAGGTCCTGGAATTCGTCCACAGAAAGGCCAGAGAGACAACTTCACTCGTGGACCGCTTTGTTTAATTTATAACATAGCATTTTAGGCGTCCCAGTCTGCATGAAACCATCTCTCGCCTCTGTCTGAGACAAGACCAGACACGTACTGTTCTTACGTTACGTTTATGCCTATAAAATCAACTGAAATGTCAATTGCTGGTAAAAAAATAAATAAATAAATAAACAAATAAAGCAGCATGTTAATTTTTTTTAGTAGGCTAGGTATCGAAGAGCCATAACATTTGCGCATGCGCTGACGGAGTGTTTGAACAAGAGAGAAAAATGCAGTACCTCCAGACACCGGCGCTGGAGCGTCGTACCAAACGAGTCATCCAGGGATTTCGGCCCGTGCGATCGCTTTTGGACGCAGTTGGCCCTTCGCTGCTTTCTGCTACCGACCTTGCCTCCCGGTACGGCATTGAGGGAGAGATATGTCGACCCCTAAACCATATGTGACAAATCCCACGCCTACTCACAGCTCCAAACCGCCCTTGTCAATATATCGTAAGAATTCGATGGCTTAAATATACAAGGAAAAAGCCATTTTCTCTGTCATATGGTAAGCACTAGAGTCGCAGATTACAAAGTGTGCGCACGCGCCCTGCTAAAGGTAACATACATACAGGCATAAGCTTCTTTTCATCTCAAATTTCCGAATAACTACAGGAGCTTATATCTTCCAAACATTACAAATACATAGCATATACAGATACCTACTAAATACATAATATATAAAGACATATTCATTAAAAAGAAAAGCCGCTGTACAAAATGCGGCCCGGTACGGATAAAATCAGATAGCGCATTCCGCAACTTAGCTGACAGAACTAAGACCATAACTGGTTGTTCCAGGTTTATTGAGGGACAGAATGTAATTTCCGCGAAGATCATGCATAAGAAGGGGACGGGAGAGAAAACGCATTTTCTATATAAGCAGAAAAACCTTTTTTTCCAAAAAAAAAAAAACAAAACAAAACAAAACAAAACAAAGAAAACATACTTTTATCAAGTAATACGAGGAAATTTTGAATGCGCTTTTTGCATGGAGATGTACAGCTTGACGTTCGCAGTAAGAGGACAGGTTATCTGTAAATATAAATATCGTTATTCTCTTATTTACATTATTATACCGTTTCTTTGACACGAGAATCACAGCGAAATGAAAACACAACTTTGTCGCCAATTTTCTATGATAAAAACTTGTTCAGAAATCCAAATTCTAAGTTAACAGCACACACCAGGCCTACTCCTTAGTATCTGGATAGAAATCATTTCCTCTGGCCGCGCTTCAGCCATTCGATGAGGGCCACTCTCGTGCTTCTTATTGAAGTTGCCTCGCTCATGCCCATGGTTCATGGTTCATTTATTTCACACTATTTACATAACATTAACATAGAAAGAAAAGTATAGTCACAACACATGGTTACAAGATAAAGACCAGACACGCACGGTTCTTACGTTACGCTTATGCCTATAAAATCAACTGAAATGTCAATTGCTGTTAAAAAAAATAACAAACAAGACGCTTCCTTAAGCGTTTACTCAAACGAAATGAAAGCCAATTAAAACTCGTTGTTTCAATGATGTAATGATAGAGGGGTAATACCCAATCAAACATTTTCCATACATTCCAGGAAAAATCACGCGGTATCGAACACGATTAACAACGGTAAATCACAGACCCTTCTCTCAGATTTTTTTTCGGAGAGTGGGCAGCGGTGCACAGGCTAGAATGGAAGGGGCCATTTGGATTCTACTTAACCCGTGAATGGGATCAAAGACACCAACCCACATCATTACAATAAAGTTTGATTTCAATCAATCTGATCAAGAGAGTAGAATGAAATGAAATTATCCTTGTAAAATAGCTTACTAAATCGTATATTTCTTCAATTTATTATACTGGTAATATTGTAATTAACCAATCAATCTTTTTTAAATATAAATTTATCTATCTTAATTTCATGGACATAAAATTGATTAGCTTTTTTCCAGATCAGGACAGAACTTTTTTATATATTATTCTAAGAAGGGCTTACACTTACTAGGGTTGTACCTGCCTCGAAAGTTTCGATCCGCTTCGCAAAATAGTAATTTTGGTTAGATTACTATTTTGCGAAATCGATCAAAAATTTCCTGGTAGGTACAACCCTAACCATTTACCAACGCTAACATTAGACCTAAAAACTTCTGTTTAGGCCTAAGCTTAGCTTAAAGAATGTTTCGGATTCTTTCTGTATTTCTGTTCCTTTTGTCTCGTTTTACAAATTAGTGTAAGCCCTAATAAAGTTCATCCGATGTAACCAACAATGGACTCCCAAATTAGCCAGCCCCAACATGAACAATATATATAAAGCATTAACATATTTTATAACAATAAAGTACCAGTGATAAATGAACAGACATTGTTATTGTTCTCTTTGGGTAATGTAATCATTGTTTGTAATGACAAAATGAAACAATTTGTAACTGATACCCAATCTAAACATTGTCACAAAGTGAACTCATCCCTTTTGTCACGAAATCGTCCTTTCTGAGGTTAAAAAGCTCATTAACATGCTTTGGGACAGGTGACGCAGCTAATTAGGAATAGTATGTTTTGGAACAGGTTGTTGGAATGGAAATAACGAGGGCCTTAGGTCTATTTTTTAGCATGTAGCGTGACATCAGATAAACTGGTTTCAAGTCAAAGCAGCCAGTGAGGCAAAGGCGGGTGAAACACTAGTGTAGCAACACAGAAAACATGTGAAAAACCATTCTTGTAATTAAGTCTTAACACCGGTATCCAGCTGCAAAGGTTCCAGATTAACATACCGCATAGGTGCCAAGTTGTAGGGAGAGGCTCGCTGGAGATTTAATGGAGCGCCTAATCCGAGCGAGCAACAAAGGCGCAAACTTTTCAAGGGGAGTCCGGGGGAATGCCCTCCCCCCCCCACCCCCCAAGGGAAAATTTTTAAATCTGAGTTCTCCTAGATCACTTTTCCTGCATTTTGAGTTGATTTAATGACACATTTTACCATGTCACTTCGGGCAAACAAACACGAGCAGTGAGAAGATAAGGGCTCTGGGGTCTAGAATTTCTTGATTTCTCGTCAATTTGCCGCTGATTTCTCGTCGATTTCACGATTTCGCAGACCAGGAACAGTTTTACGTTTGTGGAACAATAATTTTATATTTGTTAACCCAAGCTCAGCTGGAGATTTTGCTTGCTTGGCTGGAGAGCTGGAGATTGAGTGTGAAAGCTGGAGTCTCCAGCCGAAAGCTGGAGACTTGGCATCTATGATACCGCTGCTGGAAGTTCTGTACTGGCGATTTCGTCATGCGGTCAACAGGCAAGATTAGAGTAAATGTGTCATTCATAACATTCCAGAATGCTGAATCCAGCATTTTCACATTTTAGCTGCACCGCATTGCGTCATTTGCCCTCTCGTGGAAGTTGGGCTTTGAATCAGCAAACGAAATAAAATGAGTCACACTGAAGTCCCAACATAGAACCCATCATTTGGTTGCTCCACTGCAGGCTATAAATTCCGATTTTCATCGAATTCTGTAGGACGAGAGTCTGTTTCAAGTCTCTCCCTATCGGAAATCTTCTCCTTCGGCTGTGTTTAATTTATTTTTTATTGTTGCAGTTGTTTCGTCACAGAGGGAGGTCACAGAGGGAGGTCAAATGTATTGCTCAAAGGGGTGTAGTACATTGCCTTTTAACGAATGAAATCACCGCCTCGTAATTCTATTGTCCATTTGCTGCACAGAAAACTAAATTCTGCCCAGATTATAACTCGGATACCTTTCAGGTATTCCGAGTAATAAGATTGTGATCACGGAGGCCAAGATCAAAAACCCCTGAGGTAAGAACAGAACGTGGCTTGTTCGTAAGAATTACATCAATGAGCGAGCTGGATTCCACCACTACCCTAGTTAGTACTTTAATCAAATTGGTGAGACCGTACACATCCATCAAATCCATAAGAGTTTTACCTTCTTTAGCACCCTTGTCAGGCCGGGAGAGGTCGCAGTTTAGGTCTCCAATTAGCATAATACTCTCGTAACGTTAAGTTGACCGGAGAAGAATATCATTAATTTCATGTTCCCATGTAGCTTTTAACAACCCTGGTGGTCTGTGCATTCCAATGACAAGCACCTTTTTCGCTCTCCTGGACGTTTGCACACACAGGGATATCGATTCAGCTTGATGCCCCTCCAAGTCATGTATTCTAGTCACAATCAGCCCTCTTCTAAAGTAAATGAACACCCCCTCCCTCCCCCCCCCCCCAAAAAAAAAAAAAAACGGTCACTATCTTTCGCGGTACAGGCGAAATCCTTTGATCCTTTGATCCATGCAGCGTTTTGTGCTAAAGCTAGCGTATATTTCAATTTAATTTAGGTATGTACATTTACAATGATTATTAAAATCCGTACTTCTATGATGATAAAAAGATTTCCCCGCTGTTTCCGTTCTTATTGCAGGGAGATGCAAAAGACTGCTCTGCCGGGTTGAGCGGGTAGAACGCTGTTTACCTCACGCAACATGCCCAGATCCCAGCACAATACTCTAATATCGGTCTGATCATTGAAACATTAATGGTATTAGCACCATGTGAAATGATATAACGGCGCACACGACTTGGCATACCGACCGGGTCAGTACGCAGGTATTACAACGGCTCTCGGGATTGGCTAAGAACATAATGGACCAAAA